>NW_016107357.1:3860882-3883525 GCF_001604975.1 Cebus imitator
TGTTGATGCTCTGTCGCCTAGGCTATAGTGCAGTGGCACAATCTCAGCTCACAGCATCTTCTGCCACCCAGGTTCAAGTGATTACCCTGCCTCAGCCTTCTGAGTAGCTGGGACTACAGGCACACACCATTACGCCTGGCTAATTTTTTCTGTATTGTAGTAAAGATGGTGTTTCATCATGTTGGCCAGGATGGTCTCGATCTCCCGACCTCGTGATCCACCTGCCTTGGCCTCCCAAAGTGCTGAGATTACAGGTGTGAGGCACCACACACAGCCCTACTTATTCTTTCTAACCATATTTTCCTCTATTTTAAAAAATGTATTTATAATATCTGCTTTAAAGTTCTTGCCTTCTAGGTCATCTTTGGGTCTGTTTCTGTTGACCATTGTTTCTCTTGACAATGAATCATATTTGTTCCTTCATGTGTCTAGTAAGTTTTACTTATATACTGGACATATTTATTGATACTCTGCAGAGACTCTGAATTTAATTATTTTCTGAAGTGTTGATTTTTGCTTTAGCAGACAGTTAATTTGGTTCAACTCAAACTTCAAATTCAGCCTCCCTTGTGGAGGGCAACAGGTCAAGTATCTACTTTACTAACTTACACTTCTAACCATCTTGTTTTAATATGTTCCTTGGAGGTTCGCTTGCTTATACATAGTTTGGGACTTAGCAAAACACCTGTAATTAATATACAGATTTCATTTTTCTTCTCCATGACTTCATTTTTTCCCAAGGTTTCCTCTCTTACGTTCCAGCCATTTTGTTAGCTCCCAAACCTATCCTCAGACTCCTTTAGCTGATAAAATGGTTTTTATCTGCCTGAATTTAAGTCACATGGAGCTAGGTAGGCCAGAATTTGCCCCCAGCTAGAAACTATAACAACCCAAATTTTACACTGAAATTTTTCTTCATTCAAGGATCAACTCCCCTTTAGACTTTGCCTACTTTTATGTGGCTCTTGAGAGCCTTCAAACAATTGTTTTTAATATTTTGTCTACAGATTATATTTTTTTGTCTGCTGATAGGTTTAGCTAGATACAAGCTATTTATTCTTTGTTGGAAGCAGAACTTCCCTACTCCTTTAATAAAATGACTTTGAGAAATGAAAGTTTGGTTATTGTTTCTAAATTGTGATCACCTATATTGGTGCTAATATCACTTGGCCATAGGGTGGCGTGGTATACAAAAATAGCATATTCCAAAGTCCTGAGAGCAGTGTTGTGACAGCCTACCTTCAGGTCTAATATGTGGTCCAACTTTTCAGGAGCATTTGAATATTCAGTCACCAAGCAAATTTATAGCTAGTGAGTAGAAGAACATCATTTCAGTCAGTATTAAAGGCAGGGAAAATTCTCTTATTACTCAGGAATTTGAGTCTGGTGCTTCATGGGATGCAGCATTGAAGAACTAATGAAATCATTATCTCTGATTACTTTGACTACACTGCACACTCAGGGCAAGCTTTAGGGTCACATTGCCACTGTTATAGAAAGAATGAAGGAATTCACGGTCTACTGGATTAAGGGGAAAACTTGAAGAAAGAAAGACAGGATTTGAACTTGTGTTTTCGGTTAAAGGTAGAAATTAAAACTCATAGACATGCTATAATTGAGCTAACATAATTTCTTCTATCTAACAGCGTTAGGGTTGAGGTAGTTCTAAATTAAATTCACTGTTCAATCTAGCATGAGCTGAATTCATGTTCTTGCCACATTTTCTATTTGAGAATTAAGCTGTAGATCAGGAAAGAGTGAGAACAGCTATCCCAAACTGTACTTCAAAGAGTGCTTCCAAGGAAAGGTTGTCTCCTACGTGATGCTGAAGCAATCCTAACGAAAGATATACTTTTTTGAAAATATTTGTTTTGGTGGACATCTTATAATCAGAATGTATAGTATAAAATATATGCTGTATATTCTGATTTTTTATTTAAGACATATGAATGTATTGTGTATAAATGATCATGTTTAATGTTGAGAGCTAGGAGATCTTAAAAAAAAAATCATTGAGAAACAATTTAAACCTGTATCCCAAAATGTGACATGTTACACCAGGGGTTGACCAACTACAGCCTATAGGCCCATGGGTATGATTTCTCAAGAATCTTTTGCCGATCTCTATGTTACACCATACTTGGTGATGGGGATGCAAAATAAAGATTCTGACCCCATACAGTTTACAATCAAAGGTTTCTCCTTAGGGAATTGACCATATATTGCTCCTTTCTCTCCCTTTCTCTCTCCATCCCTCCATCCCTCCCTCTCTCCCTCCCTCATCTTTCTTTCCAGATGCTGCTAAAATTTAAACATGTCTGATAAGAATCTTCTAATTGTTCATAAGTTTTTTCCCTATCTTTTCCCTTATGTTTACCTTTTAATTTAAAAATAGTGGTAGCATTACATATGTACTGACATTGCTATGTAACAAATCATCCCAACCTCAGTGGCTTAAACCAAGAACCACTCATCATTTCTCATGAGTTGGAGTCAGCTGGGGGCCAGTTGATTAAATCTTGGCTTAACTGGGAGTGACTCTGCTCCATGTATTTCTTATCATCCTTCTGGTATCAACCTTGGACAAGTACTTCTAGTGATGGCAGAAGTAAGTGGAGACACAGGAAGACCTCTTGAAGTCTAGCTTGGGACTTGCATACCATCATTTCTAACTCATTCTATTGACCAAAATAATAACAATAATGTGACTGAACCCAAAGGATGGGAAAATACGCCTCCCTCAGTGGGAGGGTCCTGGAAAACTTACATGGCAAAGGGTATGAAAATTTGGGGTTAATAATACAGTCCGTCAAAATGTGGTGTTGTATCAGCATATAGCCTACAACCAGCATTAGGAGCTGAGTTACAACGCAAGTATTTTAATGCATAGCTTTTATATGCATCAAAGATCTGGACAGCATGGACGCATTCCTCAGAAGTCATTTTCTAAGGGTACTAGGTGTATAAGGACCCTAAATCCCTTCAGTTTCGTTAGTATATATCAAAAGCCTTCTTTGTGCCTAATACTATATTAAGTTATGGGGCTTTAGGAACTGTAAATCAGCAGTAAACACAGATCACGGATAAATAATTAGGTGGTGTGAGAGTTCTAATAGTTGAAGCATATATTGGGTATACAGGTAGTAACAGAAAAGAGGAATAATCATCTCTGTGAAAAGACATAGAAAGCTTTGTGGAGGAGATACACATATTTAATCTTAAAAGATGAATGGCTGGATGCGGTGGCTCATGCCTGTATCTCAGCGCTTTGCGAAGCTGAGGTGGAAGGATTGCTTGAGCCCAGGAGTTTGAGACTAGTTCGGCCAACATGGTGAGACTCCATCTCTCCAAAAAAAAAAAAAAAAAAATTAAAAAAGGTAGCCAGGGGTAGCAGTGCACGCTTGCAGTCCTAGCTACTGAAGAGGCTGAAGTGATCATGCCACTGCACTCCAGCCTGGGTGACAGAGCAAGACCCTGTCTCAAAAAAAAAAAAAAAAACATCTTAAAGGTTGGAGAAGTCAGCATTCCCTGAAGAACAAGTTCAGGTAAAGAAGCACTAGTTGTAGGAAATATAATGGCAGTCTGTTAACTCTTAGAAATTAAGTACTATAATTAAAATATCTTGTTTCTACCGAGATAATAGAAAAGTCTCCAAGAGCCAGTGAGTAACTTTATATTTTACTCCTTTTTACATCATTTTCATTGCAGTTCTCAAATATTGGCATGCATCAGAATCACCTGGAGAACTTGTTGAAACATGGATTGCTGGACCCTACCCCCAGAGTTTCATATTCAGTAGGTCTGTAACAAGACCAGAAAATTTGCATTTTGAACAAGTTCTCAGATAATTCTGATGGTGTTGGTCCAAGGATAACACTGTGAAAACTATCGCTTTATGTATCTGGTAACCTGTAATGTGTTGAGTATATAAAGATGAAAAGAAAGCATCTCTGCCCTAAAATTGTTTATAATAGGGTGGTGGGAGACAGACAAGTAAATGTATAATGATAGTACAATGGAAAGCATACTGTGATACGTGGAAGTACAGGTTGCAGTGAGAGTACACCAAAGCATCATGTAACTCAGAATGAGGCCAGAGGCTGCAGGCATGGATAAGACCCAGCAAAAACCCTTAATCCTAAGCTGAGTTTTTAAAAATTGTCATAAAATTAAAAAGTAGTAACAAATAAAAAAATGACTTTGAATCATGCTTTGCATGAGATTGGTAAATGGATTCCTCTTTAATGGATTGCCTTTAAAGATCACAATTCTTTAGGAAGCTGTTGCTTGTATAGGTGGGACAACATAACTGAATTAGTCATTTTCCAGTCAAAAGGTATCCTTTCCTTTGTTATTTGCTTGACTCCTCTTCAACAATTTTTTAAGAAGCTAGAGAAAGATGTTTATCATGTGTGATTCAACATTTTCACAAAAACTGCTAGAAATTTTATGTATGTCAAAATGCAGACAAAACTAGACAAGAACAGGAATAATCACAACTGGTGAAACAGAGCTGGTTAGGCAGCTTCACCTGGGAATTTAGGTGCTGAGTCCATAGGTGAACAGGATCAGCTATCCATTGCAATTGTAGGTTAGTGTGAGATCACGAGACAAAGTGGCATCTTTGCCTCAAGAACAGCACTGATGCAATGGATAGGTTATGGACCTAGGCAGGACTATAGATAGCTTTCACTTGGACATAATAAGCTGGGTGAGGGGGTTAGGCAGGAATTAATTACAGGTATACTTGAGGCAGGCTGCTGATTGGTCAGTTCTTTGAGTTATATGCCCAGCACATGGAAGCAAGAACATGACAAATGGCTGGGCTAGTTTGGAGAAAGAGATTTACACTCATGAGGTTGCCTTGGCAATAAAAACATTCTGCCTTTTAAATGAAGCAGCCCTGAACTATACTGTCGTCACAACCTAAAGAGATAACATCTTTGTAGGAATAATGGTTTGTGAGGCTTCTGGCTATTTATTTACAGTTTTAAATCAAAAGCATATACCTAAAACCATGTAGAATATTTTATTTTTTTGAGTTGGAGTCCCACTCTGTCACCCAGGCTGGAGTACACTGATGTGATCTTGGTTTACTGCAACTTCCGCCTCACAGGTTCAAGCAGCGATTCTCCTGCCTCAGCTTCCCGAGTAACTGGAATGACAGACATGTGCCACGACAACCAGCTAATTTTTGTGTTTTTAGTAGAGACGGGGTTTCACTGTATTGGCCAGGCTGGTCTCGAACTCCTGACCTCAAGTGGTCAGCCTGCCTTGGCCTCCCAAAGTGTTGGGATTACAGGCGTGAGCCACCACACCTGGCCTGAATATTTCATTTTAAACAATAATACTCTGCCTGGTAAAGGGAGCTGAATTCCAGAAGAAATTATAAATAGAACGCTCAAACTTTAAAAGGATGTAGTACAATATATTTTTATTGAAGATAAATTGGTAATGATAATTATTTGTACTCTTTTTACTTGTCCTTTTATAATATAATTTAATTAACAATGAAATCTTGTAAACTTTTTCTTAGCATACATCTGTGGATGGATATACTGAACCACACATCCAGCCTACCAAGTCAAGTAGCAGACAGAACATACCCCGGTGTAGAAACTCCATTACGTCAGCAACAGATGAACAGCCTCACATTGGAAATTACCGTTTACAAAAAACAATAGGGAAGGGAAATTTTGCCAAAGTGAAATTGGCAAGACACGTTCTAACTGGTAGAGAGGTAAGTTTGCACAGTGCCTTTTAATATCTGCCTGGACCTCTCTGGAGTCTTGTTAAAGCTTCCTTGTAGCTCATGTTTGGGAGTAAATGACAGTTTCAATAGGGTAAACACTGGGATGTATGTGAATGGAACATTAATAGGTAGAGGTTTATCATGGCATAAAAGTTGACCTTTTAATGTTTAGAAAAGAATCATTCCTACATATTATTATCTCTTATAAATCAGTTGTGCTGTGGATGAGCTTTCCTCAGATTCTGACCTTCATTATATGATTTCTGTGAACATTTCTGATTGCCATTGCTGCCCAACCCCCAGAACAAAAGTTCTTAATGCTTGAGATAAGTTAGGTATAAATATGTAGAAAGTCACCTACTAATTTGTATTTGTTTAGAGACTACATTGAACAAGTTATTTCTATACAGGTGATTTTCTCAGGTAATAAGATAATTATAGTTCTAAAATCTCATGTGTTTTAAGTTACATGTATTTATATAGTAAGAATTTCTATATTTATACATATGTGCATTGTGTATATGTGTCTGTCTGCTAGGGTTAAAGACTTTATTTGAATAAACACATAACATTTGTGTTGTTTAACGTTTACTAGATCTGATTAGGATATTATTTTTAAAAATCTTAATCAGGCCCAATGCAATGGCTCATGCCTGCAGTCCCAGCACTTTGGGAGGCTGAGGTGAACATAATTGCTTGAGGCCAGGAGTTCAAGACCAGCCTGGGCAACATGGTAAAACTCCGGCTCTACAAAAAATACAAAAATTAGCTGGGTGTGGTGGTGTCCCAGCTATTTGGGAGGCTGAGGTGGGAGGATCACTTGAGCCCAGGAGGTCGAGGCTGCAGTGAACTGTGATAGCACCACTGCACTCCAGCCTTGGCAATAGAGTGAGATACTGTCTCAAAAACAACAACAACAAGCAAACAAACCTCAAGGAAAATATTTTTATTAAGTTTTCACTTTGCTCTGTATATAATATCATTGTCATTTCCCATTGAATTTGATTCTTTCTGTCTATTCTGACCCCAGGAGCCAGAGACAGGCTATACTGGGTAGAGCCTTAGATATTCAAATCCATTTTGTCAGTTTGCTTTAAGTAAGCTTGGGTATCCAGTCTCTCTAACAACATAATCGTTTTTATTCACATAATATTTAACTTACTGTAAGTTTACAAGCCACTTCCCCCTATAATTGTTGGTTATCAAGATCATGAGTAAAAGGTTAAGATACAGGATGATTTTTACTCTAAAGGAGGAAACTTAGAAGAAATAACAAAGCTTTAATTTCATTGGCTCAGGATCAAAAGGTTAAAGACTTGTGTCAATGGAGTATATTCTCAGACTGCCAAATTATCAAAACATTACTATCTAATTATGTGAGCACTCAAAAAGAGCTAAATTATATCTAGTTAGAAATGAAACAAAAGTTCTTTTTTTTTGTAAGTTTTATTCATTAAAATGTGCATTTTTCAAATAGAGTTTAATGATTCTTTTTTTTAGGTTGCTGTGAAAATAATAGACAAAACTCAGCTAAATCCTACCAGTCTACAAAAGGTATTTAATTAATTTAATAATAAGTAATTAGAATGTGACTTTATCATTAATATATGATGTTCTGTAAAATTAGTCATCTTAAATTTTCTATTAGGTACAATCCTACATTTCATCAATATATGAAGAAAAGACATGATATAAAATGTAATGTTTATGACTTACCAAGTAGTTGCTTGAAAACTGTCTGCTACTTAAATACATGTACCATATGAAAGGAATTTATCTATTCTATTCAATGGAATACAACCTTGTAAGCATTTGAAATATTCAAATATTTTGAATTATTTTCAAGCATTCAGAATTGACCTCTGAAAATTAGACTTTATTAAATGAATAATCCTTTTACTGATAGTATCTGATTTCTTAACTGTTATATAAAATGGTGGCCTAAGTCATTTAAACTTTTCTGAGTTTTCAGATAAAGCCCAGAGTCCTTGCTGGTAAGCTTCTTAATTATCTAGTTAAAAGTTAATATTGTTCATAGTCACGTTTCCTTTTATTGCTTCATTTGCTGGTCTTCCTTCTTCCACAAGAACTACTAGTCTTTCAGATAGCTCACAGTAAAAAATAAGAATGTTTCATTAAAGGATGAAAATATGAAAGAGCATAGAAAAGAAAGCAGTTAGGATGGGGATTGTCTTAGCAAGCCATTGCTGTTCATGTTACTTAATTAATTACTCAAATGAGAAAATTTTCTCAAATGAATATTTTACTACTTTAAAAATGATGCAAATGTTTTAACACTTATGCCATATATAATAAATTTGTATAGAGTGAGAGAATATACATTGTAACTTATATTAGAATATAATGGGACCATTGTCACATTTGTAAATATGACACAAATGACTTTGACTTCCTAAAACAGAAAGAATCGTATAAGAAATTGTTAGTAAGCTGTGTTTACACCTGCTATAATTGTAGCATTAAATTAAAAATTTAGGTTTGTGATATCCAAACTTCTCATTTGGCTCAGTGCCAGATTTGTTCTTAGCAATCTGCCTTTGTACTTACTGGAAATTCTTTTTAAAATTTGACAACCAGTATAACTTTTCATAATACTGATATTTCTGCTCAGTGAGAGCATGAAAGCTTTGCTGGATTCTTCTTTTTCTGTGAATGTGAAATAATGTATTATGGATCTCTTCTGGGAGAAAGTCTCTTCTTCTAGCACCAATCTCTTTGGTAACCATGATACATTTGTGTAAGTGACAAAAAGGCATCCTCCCTGAACCAATTAACTATGCAAAGATGCTGTATTTTACTGGGCTGGAACCACAATGGGACATATCTTTGCCCGCCCCTGTGCTAGGAACCCATTTAAAATGCACAGGCTGTGTAATTTTACACAGTGTCCCTGTTCATGGCCCATCTAGCTTTTCCACTTTTCCTGGATTTAGCTGTGGATTATTCTGGCAAATTGAGTGATTTTAAGTGATATCTAGAACTACTCAGGCCTGTTGTGCTAGCTGGAATACACAGTAATGTGACCCCTACTCTGTCTTACCCAAGGTTGTATAAACAAAGTGGTACATACTGAAATATGTGAACATGAAACTGAATGTTGCTTTATTTATCTGAATAACTAAAACATGTAATTGTTGATGTGAGTAATTTCTGTTATAAAATCTACTAATCTTGTTGATAAAGTATTGCTTTTCCAAATAAGCGTATAAAAAATGATACAATTTGGTTCTCTTTACCTTGTGAAAATAAAAATAAAGATGAAGACTCACTAAATGTAACCAGTAAGCTGTGTATGTGTGATTGTTTTTTTAAATAATTTACATGTATGGTCATAGATTTGCTTTCTGTTAAAAGTTCTGAAAAAAAATAACAAGGCTTTATTAATTATCATGTATTTAGAACATTCAGCATTTGACCTTTCCATTTAGTTGGTAGTATCTCCCAGTCATTCAGACTTAAAAAATAAGTAATGGAATATAAAACAATCAATTTTTCCCTACCATCAAAAAAAATAGTAAAATTTGCTTCCATGTCTTAGGTATGCTCATTAAAAGACAGGTAATTACCACACATTTATATGAAATAAGGATTCATTGTAATCTCACTTCTAGAAGTGTTTGGCTAAATTTGTTCTGGTTTGATCTGAATTTAAGCTGATCCCTCTCCTCTTCTGTGTATAAGATATTTATAGGAATTATAGCCTTCGTTTGCAAGCATCAGTGATAGATAAAAGAATCTAAACAGTTGGTATACCAACTGCTTAAAACTACCAAAATACACTTCTTAAAAGTGGTTTTTTAGAATTGTTAAGGACCTTTGGCTTCAATGTTGTTCCCATAGTATGCTCATATTATTTATGTTAAATATTTTAAATTAATGGAATCCAATTTAATGAGTTTTCATAGTTAAAAAGTATTTAAGGTAGATGCTAGTTTTAGTTCTTCCTCTTCAAAGCATGAGTCCTACCTCATATAGTAATGAATTTTATAAAAGTGTCCATGAACCATACTAGTAATTCCTGGGGTTCTTTTTTTTTTTTTTTTTGAGACGAAGTCTTGCTCTGTCACCCAGGCTGGGTGCAGTGGCTCGATCTTGACTCACTGCACCCTCCGCTCCCTGGGTTCAAGCGATTCTTCTGCCTCAACTTCCTGAGTAATTGGGACTCACAGGTACAGGCCACCACACCCGGCTAATTTTTTTTTTTGTATTTTTAGTAGAAACGGGGTTTCACCATGTTGGCCAGCATGATTTTGATCTACTGACCTTTTGATCCACCCACCTGGGTCTCCCAAAATGCTCAGATTACAGACATGAGCCGCTGTGCCTGGCCTCCTGGGGTTCTTTTAAGCAGCCTCCTAATGTTGAAGGAAAAGCAAAACAATGAAACAGTATTTTTCATTGTTCATAAATTTGAAATGTTGTAAGGTTATCATTTTCTCAGAAATATCACTAGTTTTGAAACTCAGACACATCAATTCAATTTATGGAAAGATGACAAACTTTGTGTCAGTCTATCTCAGCTTATAGTCACCAGGGTGCAGTTTATCTCTGCTAACATTTTTGTATCTTCTGTGTATTGTTTATTAATTTACATTTTCTATTGTTTTACTGTGTTACATTATGTTCCAAATTCACAAAAGTGGTTAAGTGGTTCAGAAGTGATTTCCTAAGTAGTAAAATCTGTAATGAAAAGAAAAACAAGACTTAGTACAACTCAGAATATGTCATTAGATAAAAGATGACTGCTGCATTAAAGTTATGTGGAATGTGAATCCCTTGTTATGACAGTGATTTTACACAAACAGGAAGAAGTTAAAAAATTTAAATAATTGAATCCTGACAAATAGACTTTATTAAATGAATAATCAATTTACCACTCATGACTGGTCTGTTATCTGTTATATAAAATGTTGTCAAATGGTGGCCTAAGCCATTTAAACTTTAGTGAGCTTTCGAATAAAGGCCAAAGACCTCTCCAGAACATCTGCAAAATAATCTTTGTCATGTTGAATAATTTGGTAACTAAAGGTAGAGAGGAGAACAGAACCATGGGAGCAATATTCAGAATTCAATATGTTTTAGCAAATTATCAAAACCAAACTTGTAAAACCAATCACAAAATTATTGAAAAATATTCCTATCAAGGAGAGAGCAGAAGTTCTTTGGAAATAATCCTTAAACAAATGCCGCTTTTGGATATATGTTGAAATATCAGCTCCTCTCACTTATACATGCTATATAGCCTATTTCACTTTATAGCTGAACAGAATCACTTATCTGCTGAGTACTTCTTTCATACAGTTCTTGTCACATGTGTGTGGATCAATTTAAGGAACAATTTGGCCAATTCTTACATGGGCTAACAAAAGCCTAAATGGTAAGAGAATACTTATTTTGTGAAATGGTATGTAGACTGCATAAGTTATCTTTTAATCAGTAATGATGAAATACTTCTAGAGCTTTTTTGAGGTTAGTTAAAGGTAGGGATAATTCTGCAAGGAATGATACTGCCATGTGAATAAATTAAAATTATGCCTAAAACCAAGTTACTCACTGTTTCATTCTCCATGAAATTCGTGGTCAGCAACATATTTCTAATTTTGATTTGGTTTTGGACAAAATACTGAAAACAGGGTTTAACATAAAATCATATGAAGAATTGGTGGGAAGTATACTTTTCACACTGAAATATTAGGATTTTGAGGGAAAAGCTGTTTAAACAAGTTTTTTAAAGGTGATGCCAGTAATATCGATATTTAGCTAAAATATCAACAGTTTAAATGTTGAGGATGTGATCACCAGATTTGTTGAGAAGAACAAACGCAGTTTACTGACCAAAAATCTGACTTTTCTAAGCCTTGTTAGCCCTATTTAATTACTGGAGAAAGGACTCAATGACATATGATTAGGCATGTTTAACATACAGATGTGCATCCAGATATGAAAAATACCTTCCAGAGCAAGCATATCCAAAGAGTATATTAAAAATCTATTTGCTAATATCTCTCAAATTAGAACTTCCAGTCTTTCACATTTTGAGTGTAATAAGCCCAACAACCTAGAATTTGACAGCCATACATAATCTTCAGGGAGACACATCTCTTTAAGATTAGATTCAGTAATCACTCTGAATGTCTTGAGAATTATCCAAAACATTACCTAATGCTTATTCATTTTCTAGTCAATCTATGATTGTGACTTGGGAATTTTCTTTTTAGTCTTGCTGATTTTATTTCTTATATCTCTTTTGAAAACGTCTGCTTTTATCTTTCTCCATCATGACCAGTTTAGACAAAGTCACTTTATCTTCTTCTAGCCTTCTAACTGTATCCCCTTTACATACATACATACACACACACACACACACACACACACAGAGAGAGAGAGAGAGAGAGAGAGAGAGAGAGAGAATTTAAAAAGTAATACATAGAGTTTAAAAGTCATCAAGGATGTAAAATATGTCTGTGAATATGCTATCCCTTTGTTTAAATTTTTAGATGGCATTTTATTGTTTGTAGTCCAAAATCAAATTCATTAACATAGTGTAAAGGTCCTACCTTCCTTTTTCACCCCATGGACCATGAATTCCCCATAGTTTCTCCTCACGCTCCTCATCCTGCAGCCTTAGTGATTTTCATCTGCTCCTATTTATGCTCTTTATTTCATCACCAGGCCCTTTCAACTTTCTCCCACCTTCTGGGTAAGGCTTATCTCCCCACTTCCCTTAATGAGTCCTTACTCATTCCTCCCATTTCAGCCTAGAGTCACTTCTTCAGGGAATCCTTTCCTATTCCCCTTAACAGTGTTAAAATCCACTTAACCTCCATAAAATCAAGCACTCATAACAAAGGATTGTTTATAAATAACACTTTTGTTTTTATTTGTTTTGGTTTTGGTAGTCATTTTGTTGATTTGTTTGTTGATGCTTTTTGTTTTTGATGTTTTGTTTTGATGCCTGTATTCTTCCTGTAACTCAAAAACCTCTATTCTAATTGCTTGGTTTTTAATAGCTGCAAAGCATCCATTTCTACATTCTCAAGAAGCTACTTAAGATATACTGAAGTCACAGTGGCAGAATTTTCTCTTGAGGGAAATGGAGGAGGCTAAGAGTCTTTAAATCACCTATGAAGTTTAGACTAACCATCTGGCTGTTTTAAAAGTCATAGTCTTATTTAGTTATTTTAAGAGTCATATTTTCATGTTTTTCTAAGCTTGGCAGTTTGTTGATATAATAAACTATTTTTAACTTTGGATGGGAACTTCAAAATGTCTTTCCCCATTTTAAAAAAGTTGCTTTCTCATGATATTTATTTTTTGCACAAAAATGTTTTGTTCTATTCTTTTTAAAGAAATAAAACATCACAGATATAGTTGAAGCCCCATGTTTCTTGGTTCCAGTCTGGTCTTTTCCTACCTAGAGATAGCTACTATTCTGAAATTTGGTCTTTCTTATTCCCATTCAAATTTTTAAAAACTTTTTTTTTTTTAACATATGATTGTTTGTACTTAAAATACAGTATATTAGTTATTTTAAAATTTCCTGTCATTCTGTAATGTGATTTTTTCATTTAACATTGTCTTATGGTTTATTCATGCTAGCAATATAGTCTTATTTATTTTGAGATGGAGTTTCACGCTTGTTGCCCAGACAGGAGTGCAATGGCATGAGCTTGACTCACTGCAACCTCCGCCTCCCAGGTTCAGGTGATTCTCAGCCTCCCGAGTAGCTGGGATTACAGGCGCCTGCCACCACACCCAACTAATATGTTGCATGTTTAGTAGAGGTGGGGTTTCACCATGTGGGCTAGGCTGATCTTGAACTCCTGACCTCAGGTAGTCCATTTACCTTGGCTTCCCAATGTGCTGGGATTACGAGTATGAGCCACTGTGCTCCGCCTTGTTCATTTATTTTTCACTACTATTGTTGGATCCCATTGTATGAATATACCATGTATGGCTTATCCATTTTCTTCTTAATATACTACCTCTACTTATTTTCCTCTTAGTGGATTTTATTAACTATTTATTTTTACTGTACAGGTAATGAATGGCTGTTATTGTGTATATCTTTTTGAGAAGATGTATAGAGGGATATCCCCAGTAGAACTGCTGGGTTGAAGGGCATGCATAGGCTCAGCTTTACTAGATAATGTCAAATTGCTCTCCGATGTAGTTGTACCAATTCTACTTAAGCCAACACTGTATGAGATTTACTGCTGCTCTGCATTCTTGTCAGCACTTTATGTTACCATGTTTAAAAATTTTTGCCAACCTTTATTGGTGTGAAGTTGTATCTAGTTTTAATTTTAATTTCCGTGATTTTTAATGAGATTGGCCATCTTTTCAAATGTAGTCTACTTTTAATATCTTCTTTCTGAAATTATTTAACTTCGTATCTCCAACAATTACTTTTACTGAGCACCAACTTATACCCAAAGCTGTGCAGGAACTTAGGAGAGATTAAGGTTATATGAAATTGGTACTAGTTCATAAGAAATTGTAAGATTTATAATCTCCTTTTAAGAATCTTACAGTCTACCTATGTGAAGACAAAACTTTGGGAAACTGACAGGCTATCATTTATAGAATATTTCCTTCTAATAAATAATTGTAAGTTATCAAGTTTATAAAGAAATACTGAATAATCATTTTACTGTTTTAGTTATAAATCATCTAATATATATTCAGATCTCATTCTGTGCTCCTATTTCATAGGAAGACCTTAAGAAGTTAGCTTAAATTGTTACAGTGCTGCTAGTAATAATTTTATAAAATACTTGACATCTCAATGAGATGTCTAAAAGCAAAAAAATGACATCATGATCCTAGAATTTAAAAAGCTGAAAGTTTAATCTTTAGGATTCTGTTAACATAGATAAAAACATATATATACATAATCCTTCAATACATGGCACTTCTGAGATAGTCTAGACAAGGACCTAGCAGTCTCTTGGAACTGCATGTCACCTGCAGGGTAAAACTGCACCCATACTTTACATTAATAGGCCAGTAAACTGCAAAAAATACTGATAGAATTTTTGTAAAGATTGCAATGAAGGCAAAGAAGGGTTCCTATCCCTCCTAAAACCCAAATCAAAGCAAAATCCTTGAAGGGTAAAGAAGGCTGTGTTGAAAGGCACAAGATCTGTATGCCAGCCTTCTACTAGCCCAGTTTACTGTGACTCTAAAGACAGCCTGGAGGAGCTCTCACAGGAAGAGTAAGCTCAAGCACTGCCTTTGTGAAGTTCCCAATGACCACGGTGTCCTCCATCTGCCTCAAGATCATGCAAACAATGCAGAAGACCCATGACACTGATGAGATGAAGGGCAACTTCATCAGACCAGTGAGCAGGTCCGTTGGAGAGAAGGCCATGTGCATTTGCCTGGCCCCTGACTATGACACTTTGGATGTAACTAGAATGACAATTGTCTAAGCCATGTCCAGTTGGCTAGTTTTAAAAATAACAGACTTTTTCATCATCACAAAAAGAGTACAAGCAGAGGAATGGAAGAGATAGGAAGGAAAAAAGCACAGTTGAGAAAAGGAAAATGCACATAATTGAGGCAAATATTGATGGACACTAACGGAGTTTGGCTAATCCTGACCTAAGCTCTAGCCAGCAAAGACGCAACTGAAGAGTAAATATCTCCAAAGAATTGAAGATTGTTTACTAACTTTAGTTATCTGGAACAAAGCCAAGAGCCAAGAAAGAAACAATAAAGGCCTCTGAACAACTAGAATAGCTGTGACATAGATGACACATCTCGGGCTTTCACTCCTGGCTTATTGCCCGAATTTAACACACAAATCTAGCAATGTCTGGCCTCAACTTCCAGCCCACCATAAACCTGAAACAGTAAGTTTGAAGGGGAATAGTAAACTCAGAGTTCTCTTACTAAATTTATATTTGCTAGCAACATTGTAACATGACAGTTTGAAAATGAGAAAGGAAAAGAACTGAAAATTAAAATCAAACTCAAATAGTAGCATGGCACTAATATTCTTAAAAATATCTTATTTTCCATACTTATACCTAGAGCATATGACACAGTAATTAACTTTTTAAAGAATAACTCTCTGTTTCAGAGCAAACTGATTTTCATGGTCTAAATGTCCACTCGGCTCTCTCTATTTACCCAAAGAAGTGATAAGATTGGTACCCTTGCTGGTGAGGATCTGCTCTGGGTTAAAAGATCACACATGTATATGTGGCTCTGCCTCTCCCTGTCTGTGCTTCCTTTTGCCTCATGCAGCTTATGCAGAAAACTCTGCCATTAGCTTCAGTCTCTTTCTTTCATGCAACCAACTGGAAAATAAAGAGTTAGGGGGTGAGGGGAGACCTGGAGAGGAAGAGATATCTTAGACCTTTGCTGAGCCCGTGTGGTACTTTTCAGGTGGCCAAAATTCTCTGTATTTGGAGGATTATCTTATTAGGCTACTAGTCCGGCCATCACAAAATACCACAGACTGGGTGACTTAAACAACAGACATTTTCTCACTTTTCTAGAGTCTGGAAATTGAAGATGAAGGCATAGGCAGGTTTGGTTTCTCCTGAGGTCTTTCTCCTTGGCCTGCACATGACCAGTTCATCCCTGATATTTCTTCTTCTTAGAGGGACACCAGTCATATTGGATTGGAACCCCACCCTTCTGACCTCATTTAACCTTAATTAGCTCCTTGAAGCCCCTGTCTCCAAGTACAGTCACATTGGGCATTAGGGATTCAACATAAGAATTCAGCAGGGACACAGTTCATTTCCTAACAGTTAGGGATCCAAATTCAGCTGACATTTCAAGTGCTTCTTCGGGAGGAGAGATGATTGATGGGGTAGGAATCTGGTATTCCATTATCCTTACTCAATATACCATGTAAAACATCCTAATACTCTTAACAACAACCATTCTTCCACAACTGCCTATTATTTTTAGTCAACACACACCCACACACGTCTTCTTGTTATAGCTGTGTTATTTTCTCTCTCCTTGTGCAAAACTGCTGAAGTAGAGGAAACTAAGGATTGAATAGTATACTCAACACATCTTTGAGATGTAGGAACCCAGTGACTGTGCATTGTTGTTTTAATTGGAATTAAAAATTCCAGTTAAAATTCTGATTAGAACTTTGGCTCTGTCTACAATTCTTTTTCTTGCTTCGTCTCCAGATGGAAGTGGAGTGGCCTTCTGTTTAGGTGCTGTTTTTGTTAGATGCCCCAGTTTTCACAAAATGGTTTTAATCTTATCCCTCAGCTCATTTCTGTTCTTTGTAGAATAGAATAACTATACTCCAGGTATCAGTCAGGGATTAAATTTATAAATTCATTGCAGTCAAAAGCCCAACTTATGATAATTAAATACACATCAACAACAAAAAACCACCCCAGTACTTTTGGAGGAATAGCTGAAGAATATGCTGCCTGCCTATTTCTTTAGATTAGTTGTCCTGAAACATGGAGCTGCCAGGAAACATCAGTGTTTCCGTTAGTTTTGAGATGTGTCCCAGCTGATTCTAAGATAAAACTACCAAATTTCATAAAAATTAACTGAAGTAAATTCAAGATTATTCATATAACAGTGTTGTCCTCAGTATTTTGTAATTTGATGTGCTTTTTCAAGACAAGAGAAAGAAGAGGAGTTAGAATTCAGAAACCAGCACGGCTTAGGTTGTAGCTTAATGGGCCACACTTCCTAGTACACAGGAGATTCTATGCCAATTAGAGAGTAAAGTAAAACCCCTCTTTCATAGTGCAATAAGGAACTGTTAATTGAAAAAAGCAGGTTAAAGTGAGGAATTAGTAAAAATTACATAAACATTTAGCACTTCAATTATACACACTCGTGTATATCCATTGATTAATCTTTTCATGTAGGGCCAAAGCTTTTTTTTTTTTTTTGAGTTTGGTTTTTTTTTTTTTTTTTTGAGTTTGGGTCTGTCGATTGTCATTCTGCTTTATTTAACTTGTACAGATCATACTCATAAATTCATAATACACTTCCTACTATTTCCAGTTTTGTTTTGTTTTAACTGAGAGAATTGAATGATACTCGGATAGCAGTCTGAGAGTAGAAGCCTAGATTTTATTTTAATCTTTTGCATTTATCTTGCTCACATCTAGTTGGACAGCAGTATCTAGTATTTCCAAAGTATTCAGTTTGGTTTGTTTTGTTAAACAACAGACATGTACTTCATTGGTTTATGTAAAAATTTGTGTTAGATATACTTTGAGGCAACCCCCGTGATTCCAGCCTTCTGGTGTTCACACTTTTGCATAATCCCTTCCCCTTGATTGTGAACAGAACCTATGACTTGCTTCTAACCAATGTGATAGAGAAAAGGTGATGGAATTTCACTCTTGTGATTATATTATATTATCTAAGACTGTCTTGCTAGCAGACTTGCTCTAGAGACTATACTTGCTGTCATGGGAAAATAAATGGCCATGTTGGAGAGGTCCACTTGGCAAAGACCTATGGACAGTCTCTAAGAGATAAGGGTGGCCCCTAGCTGACAGCCACCAAGAAGCCAGGGTCCTCAGTACTAACGACTGAAAAGAAATGAATTCTGCCAGTAACCTGGGTTAGCTCAGAAGTAGATTCTTCCCTAGTCATGTATACAGATAAGAACCATCCTGGACAGCACCTTGATTGCAGCTTTATGAGATCTGAGCAGAGCACCCATTTAAGTCATGCTTGGAATCCTGAGCCACAGAAACTTTGAGGCAACAAATGTGTGTTGTTTTTAAGTTGCTAGGGTATGGTACTTCATTACTCATAATAGAAACTAATAAACTACTTCCAGTTGAAACTGCAACTGGCAAACATGTTTGGGACCTAGATAACCTCTGGTAAGCATGATGCTCAACTTCTTGTAGTGTAAGGCTGCAGGGAGCACCACTAGCCAAGAGCATTATGGGTGCACAGATGTCACACACTGTGTGTTGCAGAGGGAACACAGAGCAAAGGTTGATCTGGCAGGTTAGTTAAGTAGACGCCAGTTACAAAGACTTCTGATACACTAAAGTGCTGAGCTGTGATTTTTTTTTAGTCATTTCCTACAGCTTAACAAATAAATAAAATTTTAACAAAAAGGCAAGAATAGATGAAGAAAGTACAAGTGGTCATTTATTTAGATATCATATATGAGTGTAGGAGAACAAGATTGATGTCAGGGACTTTTCTCTTAGAGGTACACAATAGTGATAACACAGATGAATTACAAATGAAACATAATAATGCTACTTACATTAATAACAAGTTCATAAACTTTAAAATCTGTATCTTATAGCAAAACCAAAATAAGTACTGTTTGCGTTTATTCTTTATAATACATTCTTGAAGTTTTGGGGGAAAAACTAAAAAAAACAATGTTCAATTTTTAAAATTACCTTAGGTACACTTAAGCATTTTTTCTTATAAAATGACTTTAAAATGTTTAAATGGCTGATTTTGCTACTCAGTGCTTATAAATAATTTTTTTGAAAGTCATCAAATAATAAGCTACTGTATTTGACTTGACTTTCTGAAAAAAATTACTTGGTTACATTAAAACCTAGAATAATCAGATTTGTGAATTTTTATTTTATAACAATATGTGAATCTTGTCTGCTAATGTTAATGTGTGAATTTCATCTGCTCATGTGCCACAGTAAGAAAAAAAAATAGGTTGAAATAAGAAGTCTGGGTCATCTGCAAATCTAACCCACAGAGCCCCACCCCTGCTGTCAGCCTGGGAGTCTCTGGCCAGTGGTCACCTGATGAGGTGCCCCTTGGTTTCTCCTTTGGGTTCTCAGGGAGGTTAATCGGGTGAGTTATGTAGGCAGAGAGGAGGCTCAGGTGGAGTCAGAAGCCAAGGTAAAAACCCCAAATGTGTTCTGAGGGGACTACCTGCCCAGACCAAGGGACCCCATGGAGCTCCATTTTTGCTGTCAGTCCTGGGTAGGCCCAGGCAGGGGTGGCATCCTTTCTTTGTCAGAGTGAGAAGCCCCCTCAGCCCTCACTCTGGATATTCACCCAGATTCCAGGCACAGTCCCTTCTGACCTGAGGGCATGCTACTCAGACCAAGGCCCACACCTCCCTGACACCCTTGAGGAGGAAGTAACGGAATATGACTTCTGGCTTCCTCTGCCCGGGACCTCCAAGACTGCCCATGGTAAGGACCCTTTCTTTGATGTGACAAACTAGAATCAACAACATATTTGATGAAGATTCTACACCTTCTGCTGTCTACAGGCATCTGGTATTATTGAGGATTGGAGCAGGCTTCTCAAAAATTGGCTTGAAAAGGCTTGAAAATGAACAACTCGATTAACATGTAGGTGAAAGATCTGAACAGACAACTCATCAAAAGAAATCATACAGATGGCAAATAAGCATATGAAAAGATATTCCATATCATATGTCATCAGAGAAATAATAATTAAAACAATAATGAGATACTGCTACATATCTGTTAGAATGGCGAAAGCCCAAAACACTGACAGCACCAAATGCTGGCAAGGTTGTGGAGCAACAGGAACTCTCATTTGTTGCTGGTGGAGATGCAAATGGTACAGCCACTTTGGAAGAGAGTTTGGCAGTTTCTTACAAAACCACACATATCTTACCATACCCTCCAGTAGTTGCACTCCTTGGCATTTACCCAAGGAAGCTGAAAAACTTATGTCCACACAGATACCTGCATATGGATGTTTATAGCAGCTTTAGTCACAAAGGTCAAAACTTGGAAGCAACCAAGATGTCTTTCAGTAGGTGAATGGATGAATAACCTATGGTACATCCAGACAGAATATAATTTAGCACTAAAAGGAAAGGAGCTATCAAGCTATGAAAAGACTTGAAGGAACCTTAAATGCATATTACGAAGTGAAAGGAGCCAATCTGAAAAGGCTACATGCTGTATGATTTCAAGTATATGACCTTCTGGAAAAGGCAAAACTGGAGACAATAAAAGATAATGGTTGTCAGAGGTTAGAGAAAAGGGAGGGATGAATAGGTAAAACACATGATTTTCACAGCAGTATTAGTATTAGTCTGTGTAATACCAAAATGATGGGCATATGTCTAAACCCATAGAATGTATGGTAGTAGCAAGAGTGAACTGTAATGTAAACTGTGAACTTCCAGTGGTAATGATGTGTCAATGTAGGTTCATTGATTATAACAAATGTACCTATGGGTTTGGGATGCTGATGGTGGGGGAGCCTCTGCACATGTGGGGACAGGGAGTATATGGAAACTCTTTGTACCTCCTGCTCAATTTTTCTGTGAACCTAAAACTGCTATAAAAATAAAAGTCTATTATGTGCATGTGTATTATAGATATGTATATATATATATGTGTATATATGTATATAAAATGTCTTCTGATGCTACTTTCTTTGACTCTTCCTGGTTCACATACCTGAGTAAAGCAATTTGGTCAATGAATGCAGTGTCCCTCTGTGGGTCAGATGCTCAGTTTTGACAAGCAGTCAGTAGCATGCTAATAGCTAATAGCTTTTTAAAACCTGTTAGCCCAGTTTGGGAGGCAAAGAGTCCAAAACTCTGAGGAATGCTTCTGGGTAAAGCTTGACTCCTATTGTCCAAAGCTCTAAATAGCAAAATCATCAGTTACAGTGACTTGGAGCTTAAAGGGGTCATTAGTTGGGACTGTGGAGCATAAAGGTAGAGCAGGTGAGGCTCAGAGTAGGCACTTGAGAGTCATGAGATAGGGCTGGAGAAGTCAATAGGATCTTCCAGAGTCTGATAGCCTGTGTTCAAGATAGGGGTTTTGTTCTAATGGCATTGAGAAACCACCAGTCGATGTTAAGTAGTAGGTAATAGATTGGAGGGTGGGAGGATAAAAAGATGTGTGGATAACGGCATAGAGGATGGGAGGATAGAAGAGTCAGAATGGGGGTACTGAGACCAGTAGAATTCAGTGTGACAATGGTGTATGGATGGGTAGACATTGATGGGTTTGAGATAAATTGTGGAGGTAGAGTAAAAATATCTTAGTGATGCATCTGATTTAGAAATTTTGTGAGTGTTAAGGATAATCCTAAAGTTTCAGTCATTAGGGTGCTCGAGATATATATGGAGCTGGAGAAAACCAATATCAAATTTGGTGTGAGAAATCAAGTATTGGGTTTGAATTTCTGTGAGACAGCCAAGTGAAATATCGAGTAGGTATATATGGATTTGATATAAATGTTGGGATGAGAAAGTTAAATTTAGGAGTCAGCAACAAATTGATGATATACGAGGCCATGATAACTCATTAGAAGAAACATGTAGAGTGAGAAGATAAAGGGGTCTAAGGCTGAATCTTGAGGAGCTCCATGTTTAAAGGTTGTGTAGAGGGGGAGAGGATTTAGCAAAAAGACTGAGAGGGCCCGTTTAGGCAGGAGGAAGATGTGTTGTCAAAGCCAGAGCAGGAGATGATCTCAGGTGTACTGAAGACTGGGAGTACTGAGGTTAACTTGCATGTTCTTTGTCCTAAATTTGAAATGAGAATGTGTTTCACAGTTACAGAAAGTACTTGTCTTGAACATTAATGAATCTGTCTTAATATTTTATTTACTGATATGTAACTTTTAATTATTAAAGCTATAAGTATCATGGACTTTATAAAAATTTATTTGTATGAACATACATATATGCACACATACAGACTCCCTAGGTTTTGTCTAGGAATTATTGAGAATAGCTAGGGAAAGCAAGCTTTTTTGTAGCAGTTAAGCTGTAAGTCATTTTGTTTTAATTAGGGTAAATGTTTATTGATGCATTTTTGCACATTATATTTCTTTCCTTAAATTGTAGTAAAATATGCCTAACAAAATTTACCATTTTAACCTTTTTTTTTCTTTTCTTTTTCTTTTTTTTTTTTTTTTT
>NW_016107357.1:3883550-4009296 GCF_001604975.1 Cebus imitator
AGATGGAATCTCGCTCTGTCACCCAGGCTGGAGTGCAGTGGCATGATCTTGGCTCACTGTGACCTCTGCCTTCCAGGTTGAAGCGATTCTTCTGCCTCAGCCTCCCAGCTAGTCCTGGGACTACAGGTGCATGCCACCACACCTGGCTGATTTTTTGTATTTTTGCTAGAGACAAGGTTTCACCACGTTAGTCAGGGTGGTCTTGATCTCCTGACCTTGTGATCCACCCACCTTGTCCTCCCAAAGTGCTGGGATTACAGACGTGAGCCACCTTGCCTGGCCTAACCATTTTAAATATACAATTCAGTGGCATTAAGGTACATTTACATTGTTGTTCAAACATCACTGTCAAACTCAAGAATGTTTTTCGTCTTCCAAAACAGAAACTCTGTTTTCATTAAACAGTAACCCATGCAATACCCTATCCTTCCAGTCCCTGGCAACCATCATCCTAATTAAATCTCTGTGAATTTGGCTACTCCACTCTAGGTAGCTTATATAAGTATAATTGTACAGTGTTTTCCCTTTTGTGACTGACTTATTTCACTTAGCATAATGTCCTTAAGGTTTATCCATGTTGTAGCACATGTCAGAATCTCCTCCCTTTTTAAGGCTGAATGATATTCCATTGTTGGTATAGACCACATTTCATTTATCTCTTCATCTGTTGATAGACTCTGGTTGCAGGGCTATTGTGAATAGTGCTACTATGAACATGGGTGTACTAGTGTCTGATTGAGTCACTGCTTTCAATTCTTTGGGTATATTACATATACCCAAAAGTGGAATTGCTAAATCATATGTTAATTCTATTTTTAATTTCTTTAGGAACTATTTTTTTTTTCATGGAGGCTCTATCATTTGTCATTCCCATCAACACTGCAGAAGTGTTCCAGTTTCTCCACATCCCAGCAACATTTGCTATTTTTTGGGCAGAGTGGGGGGTTGGTTTTTGATAGTAGTCATCCTAATAGTTGTGAGGTAGTACCTCTTTGTGGCTTCGATTTATATTTTCATAATGATTAGTAACGTTCAACATCTTTTTGTGTTCTTTTGGCCATTGTGTATCTTCGCTTGAGAAATGTCGCCTCTTGAAAGCAGTAACTTTAGATTTTATTTGCTAAAATGCATATGTCTTAATATAACTTTCAGAATATCACCGATATTTGGTTCTCCTGTTGAACAAATTGCCTTATTTGGAATCTAACACATACTCAAAGACATAGAGAAAATAGTACCAAGTTATGCTTTTGAAAAATATACCCCGTATTGTTTAAAAAGTAAAATGAAAAGGAGGGAAATTTAAATACTCATTTTTCAAGTCACTTCTTGTCATTTTGTTTTTATATGAATTAGTAAATGTATTTTTATTATTATTTACAGTTATTCTATAAATCTACCTGAAAATCTTACTGACTCTTTCATTAAAATGTTTGATCAGTCAGTAGAGAGACTTTAGAGTCAAACCCCTAAGGAAGGCGGTTTCTGGGTAAAGATCATAAGAAGGACCATTAAATTCCATTTTCACAGTGTTTTTCTTTTGTTGCTTTTCATAAGGAGTAGTTGAATAATCTGTAAGTGTTGTTGTGTGTAATGTATTCACACCACACACACAGAGATCATTAGAGTTCATCTACTTAAAATTCTTTTAGAAACCACGTCACAGCGAAGTTAATGTCGCAGTCTAAGTTAACATAGCTAGAGTTGGGACTGAGAGAATACTTTGTTTTAGTTCATTTACAGAATCCTGTAGCATTTTATAAGCAGATTAATATCTTCAAATAAATATTTTAATTGGCTCTCTGCTTGCTTGTTTTTTTTTTTAACAGAAATATATCTACCTGTTTTCTTTAACAGTTATTTCGAGAAGTTCGAATAATGAAGATACTGAATCATCCTAATATAGGTATGAAATATATATATGTATTATTAACAATGAAGTATTTTCCTTAATTTGAGGGTATTTGAAAAGGCACAATGTTAAGGATAGTTTAAGCAGAAGAAAAGTGATAACCTGAGTGATAACCCAGGAAAGTGATACTTTGGGTAAAAAGAGATTACAGAGAAGTTAACTGGAGGCTACAGATTGCTGTTTTCTGCTACCTTGCTATCTTGTACTCTCCACTCAAATAATTGATATGATTCAGTGTTAATGCATACAAAAAAAAATTTTTTTTATTTCCTTACTAAATGTCTCTAAATTAAAAATAAAATAAAATAAAGAAGTTTATCTGGCTGGGCGTGGTGGCTCATGCCTGTAATCCCAGTACTTTGGGAGGCTGAGGCAGTTGGATTGCCTGAAGTCAGGAGTTCGAGACCAGCCTGGGCAACATGGCAAAACCCTGTCTCTACAAGAATATACAAAAATTAGCTAGGCGTGATGGTGCACACCTGTACCAGCTACACGGTGGGGAGGATTGCTTGAGCCTGGGAGGTGGAGGTTGCAGCGAGCCAAGATGATGCCACTGCACTCCAGCCTGGGTAACTGAGTGAGAACCTATCTCAAAAAAAAGAAAAAAAAAAAAATCTCTAAAGAGAGATTGCAGGTCATTTAGGTATTTATAAAAAATGACTTTCAGATGTTTTGATACTATGCACTTCAGTTTGATCATAGTTTACAGGCAAAATAACTGCATTTTAAAGAAAATAAAAAGTTGATTTCAATTTTAGTAAAATTTTTCAGTAAGTTCTGATTTTTCTTCATCTTTTTACAAATAAAATTATTGATTAGATATATGAAATCATTTGGTTGTGAGAAGTAAAACAGTCTTTTTAAAAATCTGGTTTTTTAAAACACTTTTTGATACATTTAAAAATCTTATATAGTTGTTAAAGTGCTTATTTGGGGTGAATATTTCAACTACATAAATTTGATACTTTAGTAGTTTTTCTAACCAAAAACTTTTAGAATGTCACAGAAATACAGAATTTCTTTTGTTTCTGCACCAAAGACTATGTAACATTTCATAATGGCTCACTGTAATATAACATAGTCTCTTTTTAAACTTCAGTTTAAATTCTATTTTTCTAATTTTAAGAGTTCTTTTTATAACCTTATTCTAATTTGAAAAATAATGGCTTCTTAATTCCAGAAACTTAACTTTTTCAACTCAAGAAGTTGGTTTTAAATCACTTTGTGGTAAATAGTTTTCTGTCATAGAAGTAATAATCTCAGAGAGACTTTTTGAACTTGAAATTATGATTAATAATGTTTAGTAAATAGTCAAAGTTTTAACTAGTTTATTGCTACCTTAGATTTTCTTAAAACCTTCAATCTGTGCTAACAGTTATAAAGTAATATCTCTAATTTTTTTTTTCAGTAAAATTGTTTGAAGTTATTGAAACAGAGAAGACTCTCTATTTAGTCATGGAATATGCGAGTGGGGGTAAGAATGAGGGTGATTGAAAAGTTCTCTTTGCTGAGACATACAGAATTATTAATACCTAAGGGTTCATTATGACATTTTTATGTTTTCAATGTTGTTAATGAGTCATTGTTTTATTTAAATGCCTTTAAATTACATCTTAAGGAAAATTCAGTGTTTACTTTTAAGTCCTTTTGATCCTACATTATAAATAGAATTTTTGGCTTATTTACAATTTACTTAGGGACATTTTTTGGAGCGTTAAATTTGTATTGTCATCTTACAAATGTATTGATTCTCTTGTCTAAGTTTTATCATAACAATATATCATATCATGATTAGAAACTTTGGCTATCAGCAGGGAACTGCAAGTGCAGAATGTATTTAATAAAATCTATAATAAAAGCTTGTTCTAGGCTAGGTGTTTATTTCACTGATTGTTCACATATGACAGATTCTCAATATACATATATTTTCAAGATAATTCATAAAATGAAGCAAATGTTTCAATTTAAACAAGTATTGATCTATACGTTTTATGTGTTAGAGGACTGAGTTGACAGAGATAGTAAGATGTATTTGTAGTATAATATCATGTATTTTTTGACTATCATGGTGTCAAAAATAGGAATGATTTTTAAACACTGATATGTAATAGAAAATCACCTTCATCTCCTGCACTTTCCCTTAAATGAGAAATGCATCAGCTCAGAATCACTTTTCTATTAGATTTAGGACTTCACTTTTTCAGAAATAGGTTGAAAATTTATGGAATTAATCATTTAATAAGTTAAAAAAAAAGATTACTTAAAGGGAAGTTTTAAGGGCTCAGAATTTAACCAATTGAAGAAGAAAGAAGGCATCTGAAGTTATTTGGCCGATTGATTTTTTGCTATTCAATAGAAAAACTTAGTGTTGAACACTATCGAGCTCTTCTAGCTAATGAAATTTATAGATTTTTATGGTGATTCAGATTTTATATGAACTGGAATAGAAAGGATTTATCTAGTCTGTAACAACTAAATTATATTTATACTATCTTGTATTTCTAGAAAACTTTACTATAGAGGTTAATATATTTAATTGCTTTTGTGTTCGTTATAGGATTTTAAAAATTATATTTAAACAGCCATGTAAATTTGCATAAAATGTAGATCTATAATGAAACTAATGAATCTACAAATAACACATAATGAACTATTTCTCTATTTCTATGTCCTTCAGTTAGATTGCTGTAATAATCTGTTGCATAGGAACCTCAAATACTATTTTTAATTTAGTTAGACTCCTTTTTTCTATTTAGTGATATAAAATTTAGAGAAAGGAGCTAGACCCACTTTGATTTGGGAAATTATAGACTGCTAAATTCTGTATATGTCCTTCTGTTTTTATAAAGGCCCACTGCAAGTTGTTAATATTAATATGTGTACTGACTTAATGGTTAATGGTAAGTACAGTCAACTCTCTATTGGTGCTAATGAAGGGGAGTAATGGCTAGAGTTAAGAGTATGTGAGGCCATCACTGCTCTCCTTCAGTAGCATAGTTGGGAGACACAGTGGGGAGTAGCTCAGAGAGATGGGTACATGAATTCAGACCATACCAGTCGACCTCATTAAATTCTGATTCCTGCGATAAGTTTTCTTTGAGTTTTGCAAGTTAGTGATTCTGTAACAAAACCCATTATGGTTCTGTGGCAGTAAATCTAGAATCATTTTCTTGCCTTTTTAGTCTGTAAATGGCAGGGTAACTCTGGAAAATAAAACACTGAATATGTTTCCTCTGAGATTTCTCAGTAGTTTAGGATCAAATCTGACATGTACGCTAGAATGGTAATGTGAATAAGAATTAAGTTAGACAATTGCCTCTTTGCCAAGAATCGATCAGTTGATTCTGGTTCACTAATGGAATGAAAATTTTCAGTGATTAGAAAAATCAGAAAAATCTTTTATTTTGAACCATATTTAATCCAAAGGAGCCTATTAAAAGTAGATGTCAGTACTACTGTGAAATGATGTGTTTATTCTTTCTTTTGTTCATTCAAACAACATTTATAAGATGCTTACCATGTATCAGGTAATGTTCTAGGTGCTGGGAATACATGAGTGAGCAAAGACAAAGTCCCTGCCCTTAAGATTCTTACATTCCAATTGGGGAAGTAAATCATATACAATCAATATATGATAAGTACAGAACTATGTCATGTAAATACCTGGGGTAAGTGTATTCTAAGCAGTACTTAAGAGTAGATCCAAATTTTTCAAACTCTTGTATATATCTTTCCCTGCCTAAACTGACATATCTAGAATTAACTACTATGATGGGTTAACTAGAATTAACAACTGTTACCACACATCTAGAATTAATTACTGTGATGAGTCAACTAGAGCATCCATTCATTTCTCTGTTCTCATTATCCCATTTAATCACTTAAGTATGCTTAATATTATATAATATGCTGTCTAACATTGTAGATGTATTAGTTTGATCTGACATACGTTCATTACATATTTGATTTTTAGTATTTTATTTATATCCTAGGATTGATAGTGCATGTATATGTAATATATCTGTATACCTAGGTACAAAAACATGATTTATTGAGTGCTTGCTATATGCCAGTTGCTGTGCTAAGCACATGCATTATTTCATTTAATCCTTACAACAACCATGTGAATAGGCAGTAGGTAGAAACTGAGTCTTAATGAAGTTAAGAAATCTTCCTAATAATGTCTCTCAATAGTACGTAGGGCTAAAACAAAATTCATACCAAAATTGGTCTGATTCTAAAGCCTGAATTTTTTTATTTTTTATTTTTACCACTTTGCCATACTTTCAAGAACATTTTAAGCCATTTTGTTTGTTTAATATACATGTATATCTATATGGTACAAATTATAAGGACACAAAAATAAATTTAACCCTTATACTAAGGTAATATTTTTAAAATTGTAACTCAAGATTAATTTAGTTTTAAGCTGTTTTGCTAACTAGAGAAAAAGGAAAAACTTACAGACATGTAAAGTAATGGATCCAGTAGGAAATTTCCAAAGCTTCCAGTTATTTTAAAATTATTTCAACAAACATTTATGTACTTTGTGTTCTGCCATGGAGATGAAGTGCAGATATTATGATGATGTTCAAGTAATTTACAGTTCATCTGGGGTAATAGAGATATACACACAAATGATTTAATTCTGTATAATTTGTGGTTAACTACTAAAATGTGTGAAATGAGTAAAGTGAGAATAAACACAGAGTACAGGAAAGAAATCAATGTTGATGGAAGTAGTGAGATGGAATTTTATCCAGACCATATGACAGGGAGAATTTAAAAGAGCAATCCAACAAAAAAGACTTCATTGTTTCGTTTGAAACATAGGCCCCAAATAGAAAGACAAATGTAATTTTTGATTGCCCAGGCTGTGGCTTCCTTTTACTACAATGGATAATAAAGAGTTGACTGTATTTTTACATAATACTTGAAAGCAGAAAGCAAGTTTTCCTGGTTGTGTTTTTATGACTTATTTTTTAAAGAGATTTGCTAAATACAAACTGCTGCAGATACTCAATTTTATATGTAATTTTTTCTTTTTTTCTATTCATGTGTTAGTTTGTGACTTACATAAACTAGCAGAAAAGTATGGGCCAAAAATTTCTTTATAAACAAGGAAAAAAATTGACATTGCATATATTGTTAACCAAAAATCTATGTATATTTTACTACCTGCTTTACCTTTCTGATTCAGGTGAAGTATTTGATTACTTAGTTGCCCATGGAAGAATGAAAGAGAAAGAGGCCCGTGCAAAATTTAGGCAGGTATGGAAAGTAGTTTTCAACTTTGTTTTGCTGATATTATTAGTGATGTACAATGGACAGTATTACAAACTGGACTTCACAACACATGGTATTTTAAAAAGAAGAATTCCTACTTTCTTATATTTTTAAGGATGGAAAACTCCTAAAAAATAAACCTTTCTGAATTTAAATTTAAATAGTTGCAGATGATTATTTTTAGATTGTCATAAAGAGTAAATATTTATAGATGAGACTTACCTAATTAACTGTCTGAGAGTCCCAGAAGCATAGACTAGACAGAGACAGAAAAAAAAATAGTTAACCCTTTGATGTCTTTATCCAATAATTATTATAAATTATTACCGGTTTTATATGTACAGCATATATGGGTACTGTTTAAAGAGGTTATTGTATTCTTTTAATTAAAGATGTTTCAGTGTTTAAACTCATTTTTGTAGATTTAAAGAATATGGTTAATTTGATTTAACCAAGTAGGCAAGAAACTTTGCAAATATGGCAGAGGAATATGGTAAGATACTCATATTTCCAGTTCAACTTGAATATGACTTATTATAGAAATGATAAAAAATAAATTTATCTAGAATTTTATTTTTAATTTTTAGAACTGAAGTGATTGAAATAAGCATACATATAAGTTGCCATAGAAATAGAAAATTAGTGAATTGTAAATTGGTCATAAAATTTACTGGTTTAAGTGGACAATTTAGTGTATCCTAAACTTTTAGTAAATTTAGAATTTTTATTTAAAAATGGCACACTACCTCTTCTGTCTGCATGAACACTTTAATTCTGCAATTAGAGAGGGTCTGTAATCAGTGTGTCTGGAAAAGACTCTTACATGTTAATGTGTTAAACAAATAGAGAAGTTCTAAAGGGGAAGAGAGGAAAAAGCATGTTTAACTTGTTATAACATGGCATTTTCCAGATTGATCATGGAGTGAGTGTGTTTGTTTTGTGAAACCTCTGTTATTAATATCTCACAGAATTATTGCTTTTGGAACACAGTTTGTGAAATGCTTTATACCAAAGACATGTATAGCCCTTTTATTTGGGGTAGATTCCTGGAAATATTCCTGTTGAAATAGCTGAAGGTAAAGACAACTGGTAATAAGGAAAGCAACATTAAGAAACTGAATGGTATTCAATCACGTACTGTTAAATTATTTCCTTTCCTGGGATGGAAGTTCAAGCTTACCCTTAAATAAAGTATTAACACACATCATTTTATTTGTTAATTTTTATTTATTTTTGAGACGTAGTCTTGCTCTGTCACCCCGGCTGGAGTACAGTGTCGCTATCTTGGCTCACTAAAACTTCCATCTCATGGGTTCAAGCAGTTCTCCTACTTCAGCCTCCCGAGTAGCTGGTATTACAAGCGCACACCACCACACCCAGCTGATTTTTGTATTTTTAGTAATGACAGGGTTTTACCATGTTGGCCAGGCTGGTCTCGAACTCCTGACATCAGGTGATCTGCCCACCTTGGCCTCCCAAAGTACTGGGATTACAGACATGAGCCACTGCACCCAGTCACACACATCATTTTAAATATTATTCATTTAATATCAGTCACAGTAGCTTTTGTTAGTAGCAGACCAGCAAGAAAGTTACAATTTGCATTAAATATTCCCATTGGAATCCTAACGTATACTTTAAAGATGATTGCTACTTACTCTTATTTTTTTAGGCAGCTAGTTTTACTTATTTTTTGATAGGTATAAAAAATGATACTGGGTACTATATGGAATTAGATAAATTGGAAGTGCCTGCTATTTTAAAGAGCTTTTCATCTTGCTGGTGAGTGAGAGCAGGATAGGAAGTTGGGACACAGATATTTTTATAGAAATACAATTAATGACTAAAATTGGCTTGCGTTTTGAAATAAAGTCTGAAATGTTTTGAAATCAGCTTCATATTTCTCACATTGCAGAGACTGAGTGCCAAGTGAATGCTGTTTAAATTGTAAAACAATGGAAAAGATTTTCTTTATAATTTATTCTTTAACTGTAAATTTTAAATGTATTTAATATCTATTTATGTTTGCACAAAACTGAAAAAGTTACTAACTCATATTTTTAGAAATGAGAGACATGCAAACATCCTTACACATATGGACACACATACATTATTTTGTAGTTACCTGACGGTAAATTTTTACTTAAATTTATTTTTGAGGAGCTTATTTTTCTTTACAGATTTGATTTAAACTCTTACAGAATTAATGAATATACAGTTACTTTTATTTGCTTTTTTAACAGTAAAATAATGTATGTATTAATACTGTGTCAGCAAGGATAAATGTATATATGTCCTTGACTTTACTTTTAGAAATACTAAAGACACTAGAGCAGTTTAAGACCACCTAGCAGCCATTGCCTGTACGGTGCTTTTCTACCACTTCAACCATAGGAATTCCTGACCCATTTATAGGTATTAATAATTGCAAAGTAACTGTGATAACTCTAACTCAGTGGAAAACACTGATGTGTGTGGTCTTACTGTCAGTACCCAGCTGATTGTAAATCATGTTTTTAAGATTCATTAACAGAAGGCTCATAGGGAAGTTCCTGTATCCTATTTATGGAAGTACAGAATGTTTTGAGATGGGAAGATCTAGCCGTAAAACAATGCAGTAAAAGTTGGGCTTGTGGAGGGGGATTCTTGCAGTGAGTCAGAAAGCAGAACTTCTTTCATGGCAAAAACTGTTCCCTGCTAAGCAAGTGTGGTAATACTATAATAAACTACCACCGATAGCCCAGAGTTCATAGAATTTGGGGATCACACGTGCTTAATACAGAGGATTATTTGTAATTATCTTTCCATTCTTAATGCTTTGAGGCTCAGGAAATGTTTGGTTCTAGAAGTGCTTGGAGAACTGCCTTCATAGAGACCATTCTGTCTGACATGAATTGCATGGCCTCTGATCATGTTTGGTAACCAAAATATTATCTGTTGCATACCTTCAATGGATCATACAAACATGTGACTAATAAAAGATAATGTCATTATCAGCAAATTTCTATCACCCATGATAAAAAATAATCTTATAATATGAACATACTATGACCTATATAGTATGTCCAATAAAATATACATATAAATGTATATATCTTTTGGCTAATGAACATAATTTAGTGAAAATTGGGTATTAGAATTTTGAAGCATATTGCTTAAGAAAACTACTTATGTTAGTAGTTTTCTTTGTTAGTAGTTTCTATGTTAGTAGTTTGTAGTTAGTAGAAATACTACAAATGTTAATCATTAGATCCTTCTGTATTTTTAGGAATCATACTTAAAATTGATCATAATCATTCCCAGTCACTCTGCCCAAAAACATATAGTGGTTCTGCAGTATCTGCTTACTTTCGAATTCAGGACTTTTATCAACCTGTTTGTCAAGATTTGACTCCCACTTTCACCATTTTTCCACCTCTTTTTCTTTAAATGTGTTTTGGTTTGGTTTTGTTTGGTTTTGTGGGATTTGTTTGTTTGGTTGGTGTTTTTGTTTATTTTTTGTTTTTGAGACTGGGTCTTACTGTGTCATCCAGGGTGGTGTGCAGTGGTATGAGCATGGCATACTGCAGCCTCAACCTCCTAGGCTCAAGAGATACTCCTGCCTCAGACTCTGTGTAGCTGGGACCACAGGTGCACACCACCACACCTGGCTAATATTTTTATTTTTTTTAGAGATGGGGGTCTCACTGTGTTACCAAGGCCTGGTCTTGAACTCCTGGCCTCAGGCAATCCTCCTCCCACTGCAGCCTCCCAAAGTGCTGGGATTACAGGCATCAGCCCCAACCTGCTTTTCAAATACACAGTTCCCTTGTCATTAATTCATTTCACCACCTTACCCCCACCTCCCCATCCCCAGATCTCTACATTTTAAAATATTTCTGTCCTTCAAGGATGGCCTAGACTAAATAGCACCTCCTTCAGGAAGCGTTTCCAACTGAAAATATTATTTATTTTTTATGATTCTCATAAAAAGGTAGAGTTCTATGATTCTACCTTATAAAGAAATAATATATACCTCTTTATAATATATAGAAAAGTAATAAATATATACCTCTCTAAATAATAATATATACCTCTAGAATACAAAGTACATAGAGCATATATACCTTATTTTCTCTTCTGAATCATATTGTAAGCTCCTTAAGAACAGAGTCCATGTGGTATTCATTTTTGTATTTGCCTGGCAACCAGCACATTTTCTTGCACATAGCAGGTGCTCAATAAACTGTTGAATCAAAATGAATTAAATGGAATTGTATATTACTCATTGTGTGTTGATGATTTTGTTTTGAATTCATGTTTTCTGTGTCTTTGAACGATTTTAATATACATTAGAATAACTTTATAATACTGAAATATCAGTTCACTTCTACTTTGAAGTTTTTTTTTCACCCATATTCCTATTAGCATGATCATATTTCACATCACCTTTAGACTTTTAAAAAGTCTCATTTCTATCTCCGTTTGTAAATACCTAACATTCAAACTGTGTTTATATTTAACTGAATCCACAGAATTGAATGTTCTGCTGTGCGTTAAAATGACCATCCTTCTATTCATCAGATATAATTATATGTACAAAAATGTTCTTAATTGATTGCTCTCAGATTCTTTCCACTTCTGTATTTTATGTAATAAAGAAGTATCATAGAAGTGTTTATAATCTATTTCTCTCATATTTTTGGCCTTTAAACTGTTGGGTTCCTCCTTGTTTAGTCCTTGTCCCACAAAGCCCTATGTAATGGTTAAAAATTATGGCTGCATACAAAACCTAGTTTCAGGCATAGAATACTTCACCTGACTGAATTAGTGACAGGTTTAAGATTGAATTTCATTTTTCCCTCTTTATTATTTCTGATCAGCTTTCTTTTTAAGGCTCAAAAATTTTCCTCTTTATATATGAACAAACAAATAAAGACACTGTTAAATACCTCATTGATAAGTTCTTAGTAAATTGGCCTCACTAAAGAAACATACCTTGAGCACATTTTTTGTAATTCCTAGAATAGAGTTTTGCTTTTCTAACTTGAGACAATTATCTTAAAATACTAATTCATGTGTACGAAAGCTTTTATTTCAACACTGTAATAAACCATTTGACCAAAACTATAAATTGTATAAATTCTGATTATAATGATCAATGTGAAATCTTCACAGTCTCTGACAAAGAAATATTTTATTGTATTTTAGCAAGAGAATATTACTTTTCCTATTTTCTACATTTATGAGCAATTTCATCACTTTAATGTGTATAGTTTTCTGAACTAAAGGCATAGCAGATTTATTAAATATTACCTTGAAATCCAAGTTAGTAATTTATCTAAATTGGAGGCGATTATTGGGGAAAATTGTTTTTTAATCATAAAATAATTTGACTCTTTTATCCAAATATTTATTCCAGATTGTATCTGCTGTACAGTATTGTCATCAAAAGTGCATTGTTCACCGTGATCTTAAGGTAAGCTTCTGATTTTAATTTTTTAAAAAAAATCTGTATTGTATATATTTAATAATAATATTAGAGCTGTCTTTTTTATTGCCTAAGTGCGCTGTTAGACACTATGCAGGTAGTTACTTTTTTATTCTAACAGCAACTTTATGAAAGGTAATATTTCACTGAGTAAATGAAGAAAATGGGCTGGGCACGGTGGCTCAAGCCTGTAATCCCAGTACTTTGGGAGGCCGAGGCGGGTGGATCACGAGGTCAAGAGATCGAGACCATCCTGGTCAACATGGTGAAACCCCGTCTCTACTAAAAATGCAGAAAATCAGCTGGGCGTGGTGGTGCGTGCCTGTAATCCCAGCTACTCAGGAGGCTGAGGCGGGAGAATTGCCTGAACCCAGGAGGCGGAGGTTGCGGTGAGCCGAGATCGCGCCATTGCACTCCAGCCTGGGTAACGTGAGTGAAACTCCGTCTCAAAAAAAAAAAAAATGAAGAAAATGTGAGTAAGGAGTTATCTAGCTTTAAAGGTTAGAGGATTTCATTCACCATTAATTAGCTTGTTTTAAATGCATAGATGTGGAATTTTGTTTCCAGCCAAAAGTGTGGGACCTCAGACAGAAGCAAAGTCAGAGCACAGACCCATGTTTGCCTAATATAAGATGCAGTATTCACGCTCTACCTTAAAGCTCACTCCTTCCTCAAAGAATTAAGGAAAGTTGGTGCCACAGATTTTGTGGCACAACCATTTAAGGTGTTGAAACCATTTAAGTAAGTTGAAAGTGGAAACACCCTGAGCTAAAATGTTTGCGTCTCTTTTTTCCTTTTTCTCTATTCCAAATTTGATTTGCATTGTCCCTTACATAGAAGTCTTATTTTTCTTTTTTCCTAATCACCTTTATCAACTACTAGCACCAGTTTGGGTTATATTTGAATGTATGACCCTAAATAGTTGTCAAAAGTGTAAAGTCTAATTCTCTATTTTAGCTTCTGTTTTTCAGAGCTTATGATTTTTCTGTTGCTCCAATTTTTTTTTATTTCTTGGTTTCCTTCCTTGGCTATTTTAAGGGGAATCACTTGCACGACAAATGAGAAAGAAGAGAACTGTTCCTCTGCTTCTGTGCCTGACTCCCAGTTTATCATCTCATTTCTTATATGAAAAAGATCTGCAAAAAATAATCCTGTTCAAAACCTTGTGTTTTCCCTTTAGTCCGGTAGAGTGAGTTTTCCTATACACTCTTGGAAGGAGACCTCAGAACCCCCTGCAGCTCTTCTTTTCTGAGGCAGTTTGGATACTTTGATATCCGTTCAGACATTTTTAGAGAGACTAAAAAAAGTCCAGCTTACTTACAAACAGCTTCAGAAATTTACAGTGACCAGGCTCTTACATCAGAACATCAAAATAACCTGGCTTTGTCACATTTCAAAAATGTTACAATCTAATATACATTTTTCCAAATATATGTGCTTTTATAGTATTTATTTAATAAATGATACCCCATTTTTATTGTCTGTTTTAGGTGCTAGGTTTATCTGCGTTTTCCAAAATAAAATGAAAGCAAATATCCCAAGCTAGTATACCATAAAACAATAACAACAACAAGGGTTGGGAGGTTGGGGAAGGAAGAGATATATGATGGGTAGAGTGCTTGACTCATGATTGTTAGACCTTCCAGTGATATAGAGAAGTCTGATTTTTGTTTTAGTCAAATTTTAGTCCTTTTTGGAACCTGCTAAAATACATCGGCAAAGTAATCTATAACTTTGTTAGTCTGTCCATCCATTGTAATAGAGTTTGAAACAAAACACGTGCAAAAGCAAGTCCTTTGTTGAGTTGCTTCTATTTACAAAAGGGACATTTAAAATACTGTCTTTGAGTGATTCTGCTATAGGATTTTGGAAAACCAGCATCTCACCACATGGGGGATAATTCACTGCTTTCTACATAAATATACTTCAAGAAGAGAATCTAGTTTTAGAACAGCAAAAAGACGCTTAAAACAGACAAGATCTAATGGAGGCTATATTTTGTTTGGTCATGTTTTACTTAAACAGTACTTTGTTGAGGAAGGATTCTACAAGAGAGGACAAAGAAATGAAGTAGTAGTCACAGAACCCCTGACGGGCAGTTACTTTAGATGTACCTTTGAGCCTTGCGTTAACCAACAATACTCTAATAAAGTAGAGCTCCTTTGGGTAATCTTACTGGTTTTAAGTCCAAGATGGGTTAGTATTATGTACTTTAGAGTAGGTCATATAAAGATACACTTCCAGGATGTTTCTGACTATGAGGAAAAAAATGAGTTTAAAATAACCTATGAAAGAAAATGAGTTTTAAATAACCTTTCTTAAGTAGTTGCATGTATGCATATAAAGAGAGCTTTCTTTTTATAGTGTTAAAATTTAGTCTTATATAGATGTAACTCAGAACAGTTTCGCCTTGAAGTACCATACTGGGTTTCTAAATTTGATATTACATTTAGAAATAAGAGGCAAGAGATATGTTAGTTTAGAAGCTAAAACACTTTTAACAAGTATTTTTATTTTATGTAGGCTTTTTACATCATTCTTTTTATTATTTTCCTCTTAGGCTGAAAACCTTCTCCTTGATGGTGATATGAATATTAAAATTGCTGACTTTGGTTTTAGTAATGAATTTACAGTTGGGAACAAATTGGACACATTTTGTGGAAGCCCACCCTATGCTGCTCCTGAGCTTTTCCAAGGAAAGAAGTATGACGGGCCCGAAGTGGATGTGTGGAGTCTGGGCGTCATTCTCTATACATTAGTCAGTGGCTCCTTGCCTTTCGATGGCCAGAATTTAAAGGTATCAGCTAAATTTGATATTAATGTTTTATCCTTAAGTATGATCATTTCAAAAACCAGTTGTAAGTGCTTTCTTTCACTTTTATTAAGGAACTTCGGGAGCGAGTTTTACGAGGGAAGTACCGTATTCCCTTCTATATGTCCACAGACTGTGAAAATCTTCTAAAGAAATTATTAGTGCTGAATCCAATAAAAAGAGGCAGCTTGGAAGTAAGTAAATTTTTGTATTCCAAATTTAAATTTTAACAACTAAAATATTCAGGAACTGAAGAGCATTTTTCTTAGGAAAATTGCAAATTATTAAAATCTGCCTTTTGTTTAGAGATAGGGAAAATGACGTGACTTTTTTCACTATTTAAAAGTTGCCACAGTAGCTATCTCTAAAAACTATTATTTTTTCTTTGTTCTGTAGTGCAGTATTAAATTAAAACAACACAAAAATAGAGATAAAATTGAATTTTAGTTAGAGAAGGAGGAAAACCTAGCCTCTGTGAGAAATTGCTTTGTTCAAAACAGAAACCTTATTTTTAGTTAAGTATTCAATAAATATTTCAAGAATAAAAGAAAATAGTGAAAAATCTAATCTAGTGAATATTTCACAGCTGTATCTGAAATTGGTATCTAGCATTTAAAAATGTAATAGAAACTTCTCAACTTTAGTAAAGAAATGTACAAATATTTAAGTAGAACATATTGGAAACAGGCATTTAATTTCTTAACACATTGTATTACCTACATACATTCCATATGTAAGGTTATTTATAATTATAGACACTATCATAAATGGACTAAGTATGTTACAGCCAAATAATACCAGAGGTTCACATAACCAAAATGTCTACTGCTTTTTATTTCTTCTGGCACTGCAATTAGAATAATTTATTTCTTAAGTATTTTGCTCATCTGTTTTTAAGAATGATATTTTAGCCTTTACTAAGATATTTTCAGAGATTCAGCATGCATTATTCACTAGTACTTTTTGTCTTCTTTTATTTGCCTTAGTAGAAGGGGAAGAAAATTCAGAGAATTAACCTCATATAAACTGTACTTTTTTAGTGTAGCAGTGGGGCTTTCTGGCACGGACTTCATGCTGTTTAGGAGGCAGCCTTAGAGTGAGCCATCCCTGTGTACAGAGCTCTCAGGTTAGTGTGGGCTTTGTAATTTTATTTCCACAAATATTTTTCAGTAGAAGATACAGCATGTTTTGATGGAAGTTAAGGGATGGTGACTTCCATTGGGAAATTATTTTAAATGCTTTACATCAGTTAATCAATTATCAGGATTTTTTTTACTGAGTTATTTGTTTAAATGTGATTAGTTATATCTTATGAGTTTTGTGGGCTTTTCCCCCCTTTGGGGTTAAAAAGATATGATAATAATGCTTTAATAGAGAACAGGTACTATATAAAGCCCACTTTTATATCACTTCTTTTGAAACCTTTCCATCATTATTCGTAGAAAAATTAGGTGAAATATTTAAAAAGCTAAAATTGTTGACTCACATCAGTTCTAAAATAGTTTTAAAGCTTTTGAGAACATGTCTTGTAATCCTGCTTTGTGACTTTTATCATAAGAACTCCACTTACCTGAGTGTCATTTAATAAAATGCTGAGTTGAAGCAGCAGCTTAGCTAATGAGCAGAGCAAATAGAATATACAAAAATTATTTTGGGGGAATAGATATTACAAATCTCTATGGACAGTTGATAAGATATGCTTATGTCTTAAAGATGATTAATTTATAGTAGCCAAACACTTTAGTCTTTCATCATTAGTATTAAAATATTGAGGATCAAAATATTAGAGTGCTTTGAGTTGGCTTTAAAAGCCAGATTATTACTAAAATATTTGATCATCAGAATCTCATTCTAATTTATTTCAGTATAGTCTGCAATTTCCTGTTCCAGCTTACTAAAACAAAGTTTTTAAGCTATGAAACCATGAGTTCACATTGGACATATTAGTATAATATTATAGATATTATTATACACAGGCTGGTTTGCTTCATAGTTTCCAGAAATGACTTTCCAGGGAAACTTGACACCATTTTTTTAAAAAGAAGTATCTCTTATACCATACCTTAAGAAACTCTCCTGGTAATATTGGTGACTTCAAAAATTATTAGTCTTCATTTTTATTTTTCATACCAATTTTAGTAGCTTTATTGTAAAAAATCTGTAAACTTTTTTTAAAAAGCTATTTTCAAAACACTTACCTTCATTATGTAAGCATAACATTTTATGCATTAGTAATGTTTTATATCATGTTACTTTTTTTTTTTAACCTTAAAAGCTTTTGATACACACTTGCTTTGTCATAAGAATGTACTCCTTCCTTTTTAATAGCTATGTTATTCTCCTTGGGTTATATATAATAATTTATTTCCCTGCTTGTTGCACATCTGAGTTGTTTCCATTGTTTTTGATAAAAATAATGTGGTTTACTTTTCTCCCCTTTGGGATAAATGCTTAGATAAATTCTTCAGAGTGAAATTACTGGGTCAAGGGGCATAAGTGATCTGATAGCTCTTTTATCATTGCCAAAAGATGTGTGTGACCCAAGGCTCTTGACTGTACCTGTTCTCCATAGCTTGATTCAATATTGGATATAAATTGTAGTATTTGATGCCTTGCTTTTATTTGTATTTATTTTATTAGTAATAAAATGGAATATTTTTAATGAACACTTTGTGCTTCTTCATGTATGCTCTCAGTGTCTTTTAACTACTTTTCTTAAGGAGTCTGGTTAATAAGCCTGATAAATTTGTACCAACTTTGTATATTTTAATATAAAATACTTTTTCTGGTAATTTACACATTTTTAAAAAATGGGACATCATGAATAGAAATCTGTCACCCTTACAAAGCCAGTGCTGAGGAGAGATGATCAAGTACCACAGTGATGACTACAGTAACTTCTTGTGTTCCATCAGTCCAGATTACATGTTCGAGCACAGCAAGCAGATGCAGAGTCAACGTCGGTAAGGACTGTCCAGTATTCGATGGCTTGTTTGAATTCTGACAGTTGTCTACTGATGGCTCTGTGGCAAGGGCTGTGAAACTTAATAAGCAGCAGATGGACATCACTGTGAATTGGGCTAGGGGCTTGCACCATGCAAAGAAGTCCGAGGTATCTGGCTTCTGTTGTATCAGTGACATTGTCTTGGTCATCCTGGAGCTGCTGAAGTATCACCAGAGGGTGCTGTATATTGATATTGATATTCACCGTGGCGATGGCATGGAAGAGGCCTTCTATATCACAGACTGGGTCATGACTATGTGTTTCCCTAAGTATGGAGAGAACTTTTCAGGAACTAGGGACCTACAGGATATTGGAGCTGGCAAAGGCAAGTATTACACTGTTAAATACCTGTTCCGAGATGGGATTGAAGACGAGTCCTATGAGGCCATTTTCAGGCTGGTTATGTTCAGAATAATGGAGATGTTCCAGCCTAGTGCAGTGCCCTTACAGTGTGGCTCAGACTCCTTGTCTGGGGATTGGTTAGGTTGCTTCAACCTGACCATCAAAGTGCATGCTGGCCTGTCACAGTGGCTCACGTCTGCTCCCAGCACTTTGGGAGGCTGAGACGGGAAGATCACTTGAGGTCAGGAGTTTGAGACCAGCCTGGCCAACATGGTGAAGCCCCATGTCTACTAAAAATGCAAAAATTAGTGAGGCATGGTAGTGCACTCATGTAATATCAGCTACTCGGGAGGTTGAGTAATGAGAGTTGCTTGTCCCCAAGAGGCAGAGTTTGCAGTGAGCTGAGATCATGCCACAACCCTTCAGCCTGGGCAATTGAGTGAGACTCCATCTCCCCAAAAAAAGGAGGGGGGCATGCCAAGTGTTTGGAATTTGTCAAGAGCTTTAACCTGCCTATTCCAATGCTGGGAGGAGGTGGTTACATCATTTGTAATGTTGCAGAGTGCTGGACATAGGAGACAGCTGTGGCCCTGGATGCAGAAATCCCTAATGAGTTTCCATACAGTAACTACTTGGAATGCTTTGGACCAGATTTCAAGCTCTACATCAGCCCTTCCAGTATGACGAGCCAGAACATGAATGAGTACCTGGAGAAGATAAATAGTGACTGTCTGAGAACCTGAGAATGCTGCCCCACACATCTGTCTCCACATGCAGGTAATTCCAGAGGATGCCATCCCTTAAGAGAGGGGCGATGAGAGTGAAGAAGACCCTGACAAGCACATCTCAATCTGTTCCTCTGACAAATGAATTGCCTGTGAGGAACAGTTCTCCGACTGATGAGGTGGGAGAGGGTGGCCACAAGAACTCTTTCAACTCCAAAAAAGCCAAGAGAATCAAAAGCGGATGAAAAAGAGAAATACCCAGATAAGAAGAACAAAGTCACAGAAGAGGAGAAAATCAAGGAGGAGAAGCCAGAAGCCAAAAGGGTCAAGAAACAGGTCCAGCTCTGGCTTCTTGCTGAGTTCCCCACCTTTCTTCCCCAACATCTCAGATTTTATATTTTCTATTTCTCTGTGTATTTATAAGAAAATTTATTAAATATAAATATCCCAGGGACTAGACAGAAACCAAGGCCCTGAGCCCCGGGCAGCTATGCTGGGTGAGCTCTTCTAGGAGCTGCCTTGCCACCCATCCTTCCATCCTTCCCCATTTCTTAACTTTGAACCATAAAAAGTGCCAGGTCTTGGTGAAAGGGATACTTTTATGCAACCATAAGACAAAATCCTGAAATGCCAAATATCTGCTTAGTAGCTTTGGAAAGGTGCCCTTATTGAACATTCTATAAAAGGTGGCGGGGTCTTCAAGGATCTCCTGTTCTTTTCAGGCTCCTAACATAACATCAGCCATTTTTAGATTGGCTCTGTTTTCATACCTTCCCAGTGGCCTCAGGTGAGCCAAAAAACTCACATGCTTGCCCTTTTTCTTCCCCTGATTCTTCAGGCAGCGGTTGGTGGTCTAGTTTCCTTTTTGAGATACTATTTTCATTTTTGAGACTCTTTGTAATAAAATGGTACATTTTTATAAAAAAGTTAACTGTTTAGACCCTCTCTCACCACTGCCTGTCACAGTGGAAAGATGTGTTTTCTCTTGTTCAAGACTTCACTCACTCATCTGTTTATCTACCTTCCTTCTCAGTACCTCACCCCTTGAGTAAGGTTCTCTCTTCTGTAACCATCAAAACCTTGTCTCTATCCACTCCTTTTCCTCAGCTTTTATGCATACTTGAATGTCTTCCATTAAAAAAGGCATCCCCTCAACTTGGCAATCTCTTTTCAGTGCTGCTGTTTTGCTCCTCCTTTGTAGTGAGTTTTTTTGAGCAGTATCTACACTTAAACCATCACCTGTTCCTCACCAATCCATTTACCTTTTGGTTCCTAATGTCACCACTCCACTGAAACTTTCCCCAGCAAAGTCCCCCATCTCTGTTGCTAAACACAAGGAGTTACTTTTTTAGCTATCACCTTGTTTGACCATTTGGCCATATTTGACAGTACAACACTTTCCCCTCTTCGAAGAACTCTTTCCTTGCCTTCCATGTCATGCTGTGCAGGTTTTCCTTTTTGGATTTCTTTTCTTTCTAACCTTTAAATGCTAGTGTTCCTTGAGGCTGCACTCTGAACCCTTTTCCATTCATTCTTATGCTATTCATTCTTCCTGGAGAATCCCATCCACCCCCACAGCTTCTGTACAGCATCATCTGTAGGCTAAGGATTCCTGAGGCTCAATCCCTAGCCCAGATTTCTCTTGAGCCTCAGAATAAAGTAACAGTAACTATAGAACATGTCTGTTGAGATAGCACATAGTACCTCAAACTCAGCTTGTCTAAAACTGAGCTCCATTTTTCTTGATCCATTCTTCCCTCTCTGAGTTTGGTTTCTCAGTGAATGATACCAGCTTCTCTATTCAGTTGTCTAAATGAGAAATCTGGGCATTATCTTCCATTTCTTCTTTTTTTTATCTCTCCCCCTATATCCAGTAATGTAGATAGATATATGGATATCCATCCTTTGTAATCATGAATTGTGATTAAAAAGTTCCATAAAACTGTATAAATCATGAAGTTTTGTTCATTTTTACCAGCAAAATGTTGGACATGTCTTTTGTTTCCATATTGCCACTGTCTACCTTAAAATTGGGGTGTCATCATCTCTCTCCTTGATTTTAGCTAAAGCCTTTTAGTTGATTTCTATGCTTCTAGTCTTGAACGCCTCTAACCCACTCCCTCCATATGGGCTAGAGAGACTTTTCAAAATCATACCTGTGAAAGATAACCATTACATGCTGGTTTTGCCTGAGGGCCTCTTTACACCTGCATTTTCTCTCCTGGTTATTTGCCTTCCTTCCACTTCTTTTTTGCATGATTGACCCATATTTATCCTACCTGAATCTAACTTTTTACTTACTTAGTATTCTACTATTTATTAATCTTACTCCACTTGTTATTATTTTCAACTTGTAATCTTAAATTTGAGAACATCAACAAGGACTTGGGGAACTTGAAGTATTTCTGTCTAGCTCATGTTTGTTATTTTTCTTCCTTGTCCATTCTCATTCATTATCATAACAACAAACATCCAAAGAGCTCCCATTAAAGAGTAATGTGTTTGCATGTTCTCGCTCATAGGTGGGTGTTGAACAATGAGAACACATGGACACAGAGAGGGGAGCATCACACACTGGGGTCTGTCGGGGAGAAATAGGGGAGGGACAGTGGGGGGTGGGGAGTTGGGGAGAGATAGCATGGGGAGAAATGCCAGATATAGGTGATGGGGAGGAAGGCAGCAAATCACACTGCCATGTGTGTACCTATGCAACAATCTTGCATGTTCTTCACACGTACCCCAAAACCTAAAATGCAATTAAAAAAAAGAGTAATGTGTTAATAAAAGGATAGTTAGATTCCTTTGTTTGTATTGATATGTGTGTGGAAGGGTAGGATTTGCTACAGATTTACTTTATATATACTTAAAGACTTTTAAGCATCAGCTGAGCTTCTGCTTCCATATGCTTTCCTTACTTCCTCTGCTCGTGCAGCTATAGAATTGAATGAGTAAAGATGTCAAGGTGTAGACTGGCTAGATTGGCACTTGATCGGTGTGGGAAGGATTGTATGTACTGTGTTAACTGTCCTTAAGTAGTTCGTTATGTTCTCTGAGGGCTTTTTGTGTTCACCTTCCAACCTAGGAAATTCTGCCAACAACAGAATTTTATTTCTACAGATGCTGGTGCCTGACTCTTGCTCAGGCTTCTGTCAGACATACTGTTTGAGAGGGGAGAGGTAAGGAACAGGAAAGGCCTTAATATTTTGAGGAATTGTGTGGCATCTATTGCTTTTCTGCTTTGCTAATTTGTTTTCCCTCCTGATGTTCACCCACCCCAACACTTTTCCTTTATTGACGAATAATCACTGAAGACATATGGTAGAATTATCATTTGTAGTAGGTCTAGTTTCATTTAAATTAGTTGGATAACAGGAGACCTTCCCCAACCTAGCAAGACAGACCAAAATTCAAATTCAGGAAATACAGAGAATACCACAAAAATACTCCTCGATTTAACTTGAGGAGATAACTGCAAAAAAAAAAAAAAAAAAAAAAAAAAAAAAAAAAAAAAAAAAAAAGCTTGAGAAGAGCAACCCCAAGACACATAATTGCCACACCAAGGTGAAACAAAGGAAAAAATGTTAAGGGCATTCACAGGGAAAGGTCAGGTTACTCACAAAGGGAACCCATCAGACTAATAGTGGATCTCTCTGCAGAAATCCTATAAGCCAGAAGAGAGTAGGGTCTGATATTAAACATTCTTAATGAAGGAGTTTCAATTCAAGCCAAGCTAAGCTTCATAAGCAAAGGAGAAATAAAATCCTTTACAGACAAGCAAATGCTGAGAGATTTTATCACCACCAGGCCTGCCTTATAAGAGCTCCTGAAGGAAGCACTAGATATGGAGAGGAAAAACCAGTACCAGCCACTAAAAAACATAACAAATTGTAAAGACCATCAACACTATGAAGAAACTGCATCAACTAATGGGCATAATAAACAGCTAGCTTCATAATGACAGAATGAGATTCACAAATAACAATATTAACCTTAAGTGTAAATGGGCTAAATGCCCCAATTAAAAGACACCAACCAGCAAATTGGATAAAAAGTCAAGACCCATTGGTGTGCTGTATTCAGGAGACTCATCTCATGTGCAAAGGCACACATAGCCTCAAAATAAAGGGAAAGAGGAATATTTTCCGAGAAAATGGAAAGGAAAAAAAAGCAGGGTTTGCAATCCTAGTCTCTGATGAAACAGACTTTAAACCAACAAAGACAAAAAAGACAAAGGCGTTACATAATGGTAAAGGGATCAATGCAGCAAGAACTAACTATCCTAAATATATATGTACCCAATACAGGAGTACCCAGATTCATAAAGCAAGTTCTTAGAGACCTACCAAGAGACTTGGACTCCCACACAGTAGTGGTGGGAGACATTAACACCCCACTGTCACTATTAGATCAATGAGGCAGAAAATTAACAAGGATATTCGGTACTTGAACTCAGCTCTGGACCAAGCGGACCTAATAGACAGCTACAGAACTCTTCACCCCAAATCAACAGAATATACATTGTTTTCAGCACCACATCACACTTATTCTAAAATTGGCCACATAATTGGAAGTAAAACACTCCTTAGCAAATGCAAAAGAACGGAAATCATAACAAACAGTCCCTGAGACCACAGTGCAGTCACATTAGAACTCAGGATTAAGAAACTCACTCAAAACCACACAGCTACATGGAAACTGAACAACCTGCTCCTGCATGACTACTGGGTAAATAATGAAATGAAGGCAAAAATAAATAAGTGCTTTGAAATCAGTGAGAACAAAGACACGACATACCAGAACCTCTGGGACACAGCTAAAGCAGTGTTTAGAGGAAATTTATAGCACTAAATGCCCATAGGAGAAAGCAGGAAAGATCTAAAATCAACACCCTAACATCACAATTAAAAGAACTAGAGAAGCAAGAGTAAACAAATTCAAAAGCTTGCAGAAGACAAGAAATAACTAAGATCAGAGCAGAACTGAAGGAGGTAGAGACACAAAAAAACCTTCAAAAAATTAGTGAATCCAGGAGCTGGTTTTTTGAAAAGATTAACAAAACAGATAGACCACTAGCCAGACTAATAAAGAAGAAAAGAGAGAAGAATCAAATAGATGCAATAAAAAATGATAAAGGGGGTATCACCACTGATCCCACAGACATAGAAACTACTATCAGAAAATACCAAAAACACCTCTATGGAAATAAACTAGAAAATCTAGAAAAAATGGATAAATTTCTGGACACACACACATTCCCAAGACTAAACCAGGAAGACGTCAAATCCCTGAATAGACCAATAACAAGTTCTGAAATTGAGGCAGCAATTAATAGCCTTCCAACCAAAAAAAGTGTAGGACCAGATGGATTCACAGCCGAATTCTACCAGAGCTCCAAAGAGGAGCTGGTACCATTCCTTCTGAAACTTTTTCAAACATTAGCAAAAGAGAGACTCCTTCCTAACTCATTTTATGAGGCCAGCATCCTGATACTAAAACTTGGCAGAAACACAACAAAAAAAGAAAACTTCAGGCCAGTGTCCCTGGTGAACATTGATATGAAAATCCTTAATATAATACTTGCAACTCAAATCCAGCAGCACATCTAAAAGCTTATCCACAACAATCAAATCTGCTTCATCCCTGGGATGATGCAAGGCTGGTTCACCATATGTAAATCTATAAACGTAATCCATCACATAAACAGAACCAATGACAAAAACCACATGATTATCTCAATAGATGCGGAAAAGGACTTTGATATAAAATTAAATGCCCCTTCATGCTAAAAAAAAAAAAAAAAAAAACTTTCAATAAACTAGGTATTGATTGAACATATCTCAAAATAATAAGAGCTATTTATGGCAAACTCAGAGCCAATATTTTACTGAATGGACAAAAGCTGGAAGCATTCCTTTTGAAAACCAGCACAAGACAAGGATGTCTCTCTCACCACTCCTATTCAACATAGTTTTGGAAGTTCTAGCCAGGGCAATCAGGCAAGAGAAAAAATAAAGAGTATTCAAATAGGAAGAGAGGAAGTCAAATTGCTCCTGTTTGCAGATGACATGATTGTATATTTAGAAGACCCCATCATCTCAGCCCAAAATCTCCTTAAGATGATAAGCAACGTCAGCAAAATCTCAGGATACAAAATCAATGTGCAAAAATCACAAGCATTCATATATACCAATAAGAGATAAACAGAGAGCCAAATCATGAGTGAGCTCCCATTCACAAGTGCTACAAAGAGAATAAAATACCTGAATACAACTAACAAGGGATGTGAAGGACCTCTTCAAGGAGAACTACAAACCATTGCTCAAGGAAATAAGAGAGGACACAGACAAATGGAAAAACATTCTGTGCTCATGGATAGGAAGAATCAATATTGTGAAAATGGCCATACTGCCCAAAGTAATTTATAGATTCAGTGCTATCCCCGTCAAGCTACCATTGACTTTCTTCACAGAAGTAGAAAAAGCTACTTTAAACTTAATATGGAACCAAGAAAGAGCCCATATAGCCGAGACAATCCAAAGCAGAAAGAACAAACCTGGAGGCATCATGCTACCTGACTTCAAACTATGCTACACTGCTACAGTAACCAAAACAGCATGGTACTGATACCAAAACAGGTATGTAGACCAATGGAACAGAACAGAGGCCTCAAAAGTAACACCACACATCTACAACCATCTGATCTTTAACAAATCTGACAGAAACAAGCAATGGGGAAAGGATTCCCTATTTAATCAATGGTGTTGGGAAAAGTGGCTAACCATATTCAGAAAACTGAAACTGGACTCCTTCCTTACACCTTACACAAAAACTAAGATGGATTAAAGACTTAAATGTAAGACCTAAAACCATAAAAACCCTAGAAGAAAACCTAGGCTGTACCATTGAGAACATAGGCATAGGCAAAGACTTCATGATTAAAACACGGAAAGCAATGGCAACAAAAGCCAAAATAGACAAATGGGATCTAATTAAACCAAAGAGCTTCTGCACATCGAAAGAAACTATCATCAGAGTGAACAAGCACCCCACAGAATGGGAGAAGATTTTTGTAGCCTATCCATCTGACAAAGGGCTAATATCTAGAATCAACAAGTAACTTAAACAAATTTATAAGAAAAAAACAACCCCAGCAAAAAGTGGATGAAAGATATGAACAGACACTTCTCAAAAGAAGACATATATGCAGCCAACAAACATATAATTATATATATATAAAGCTCATCATCACTGGTCATTAGAGAAATACAAATCAAAACCACAATGAGATACTATCTAATGCCAGTTAGAATGGAGATCATTATAAAGTCAGGAAACAACAGATACTGGAAAGGATGTGGAGAAATAGGAATGTTTTTACGCTATTGATGGGAGTGCAAATTAGTTCAACCATCATGGAAGACAATGTGGTGATTTCTCAAGAACCTGGAACCAGAAATACCATTTCACCCAGTAATCCCATTACTGGGTATGTACCCAAAGGATTATAAATCATTCTACTATAAAGACACATGCACACGTATGTTTATTGTAGCACTGTTCACAATAGCAAAGACTTGGAACCAACCCAAATGCCCATCAGTGATAGACTGGATGAAGAAAATGTGGCACATATACACCATGGAATACTATGCAGCCCTAAAAATGGATGGGTTTCTGTCCTTTGCAGGGACATGGATGAAGCTAGAAACCATCATTCTCAGCAAACTAACACAGGAACAGAAAACCAAACACTGCATGTTCTCACTCATAAGTGGAAGCTGAACAATCAGAACACATGGACAAAGGGAGGGGAGCATCACACACCAGGGTCTGTCATGGGGTGGGAGTCAAGGGTGGGGATAGAATTAGGAGAAATACCTAATGTAGATGACAGGTTGATGGGTGCAGCAAACCACCATGGCACGTGTATACCTATGTAACCTGCACATTCTGCACATGTATCCCAGACCTTAAAGTATAATTAAAAAATAATAATAATTTAAAACAGTAGTTGGATAAGGTACTTAAATTACCATAGCCCAATATGGTGATAAGAAATCAAGTTAGTGGTAGTCTTTTAAGAGTTACATGTCTGCACTGCATATTCTCATAAGTGGCTGTTGAACAATGAGAACACATGGACACGGAGAGGAGAACATCACCATTCCAGGGTCTTTTGAGGGGTTGGGGGGCCAGGTGGGATAGCAGGGGAGGATTGGGGAGGGATAACATTAGGAGAAATACCTAATGTAGATGATGGGGGGATAGATGCAGCAAACTACCATGGCATGTGTATACCTATGTAACAATCCTGCACGATTTGCATAAGTACTCCAGAGCTTTAAGTGAAAGGAAGGAAGGAAAGAAGGAGGGAGGGAAGGAAGGAAGGGAAAAAAAGAAAGAAGGAAAGAAAGAGAAAGAAAAAGCAGGCACGAGGGTACATATTTTTGTGCCTGACTCCATTACATGAACTTCAAGACTAAGAAACATTAATGTACGGTGTTGAAAGGCAGGATGAAGGGAAGTAGTTGGGGCATGAGGAGGTTTTGGGGGTAAACGGTGGTGGCAGTATTTTCTGGTTCTGGGGGGTGGCTGCATGTGTGTTCATTTCATGAAAGTTCATATGCATTTGTGCAATTGCCTGTAAATATGTCATACTCCAATAATATTAAAAATATGAAAAATAAAAATATAAAGCCCATATGGCAAAGGAAAAAAAGAGTTACATTTCTGTATGATTGTATTTTTAAAATATATTAATTCTCTAGAAAGTTTAATTTAAAAATGTATCATGTGGCCAGGCATGGTGGCTCATGCCTGTAATCCCAGCACTTGGGGAAACGGAGGCAAGCAGATTACTTGATTCCAAGAGTTCAAGACCAGCCTGGGCAACATAAAGAGACCCTCTGTTTAAATAAAAAAAAAAAAAATTATGTGACGATGACCTCTGGAAAATCCTCCAATCCAGCACAGCAGTATTCTAAGAGATTCCAGTTGTTAGAACTCTGCCCTGGATTTATTTTTTCTAGTGATTAGCTTTAGGTAAATGTTAATAAATGAGTGGAAGGTACTTTGGCAGTCAAGGAATTAGCCTTCAAAAGATTATATATATATCCTATATATAGGATATATATATCCTATATACATATATCATATATATCCTATATATATCTCACATATATATCCTATATATTATATATATATGAGATATATATATAGGATATATATATATATATATATATCCTATATATATAGGATATATATATATATATATATCCTATATATATATCTCATATATATATAATATATAGGATATATATTGTCATATATATATCTCATATATATATCCTATATATATCTCATATATATATCCTATATATATCTCATATATATCTCATATATATATCCTATATATTATATATATATGAGATATATATATAGGATATATATATATATATCCTATATATATAGGATATATATATATATATATCCTATATATATATCTCATATATATATAATATATAGGATATATATATGAGATATATATAGGATATATATGATATATGTATATATATATATCGTATATATATCCTATATCCTATATCATATATATATTCTATATCATATCATATATATCATATATATATATGTAGTTATTTTTCTAATTAGTAGAATATTGGCATGTAAAATTTAAAGATGGAGAATGTACTTTACAGGACCTGGAAAAAGACAATTAATATATCAGCAACTAGAATGAAAACCTAAAATTCTGTAGTAATGAAAAGTGAACAGTCTTTCTAAATTAATATAAAATTATTCAAATAAGTTTATTCCAGTTCCCCATTTACCATGCGTATAGTAAATTCTCTACTAGATTGCCTTTTTTTTCGTGGTGGTGATGGTGGTAAAAAATACATAACATATGTTTCCCCTTTTAACAGCTTTTAAGTGTGTATTACAGTATCGTTAACTATGTATACATTGTTGTACAGGAGATCTCCAGAACTTTTTCATTTTGTGTGACTAAAACTCTGTACTCATTCAGTTTCCCTATTTCCCCCTCCTCAGCCCCAGCAGTCACCATTCTATTATAGTTTATGTTTCTATGAGTTTAACTACTTTAGATAATCCATGTAAGTGAATCATGCAGTATTTGTCTTTTTGTGATTGGCTTATTTTACCTAGCATGATGTCCTCAAGGTTCATCTATGTTGTAACATATGGCAAGATTTTTTTTAAGGCTGAATAATATTTCTTTGTATTTGTGTATCACATTTTCTTTATCAATTCATCTGTCAATGGACATTTAGGTTGCTTCCACATCTAGGCTATTGTAACTAATGCTGCAGTGAATATAAGCTTCTGAATATCTCTTTGATACTCTGTTATCAGTTTTTTTGGATAAATACCTGGAAGTGGGATTACTGGATCATATGGTAGTTCTATTTTTAATTTTTTGAGCAACCTCTATACTGTTCTCCGTAGTGGCTGTACCACTTTACATTCCTGCCAGCAGTTCACAAGGGTTTCAATTTCTCCACACGCTCACCAACACTTGTTTTCTGTTTTTTTGATAGTGGCCATCCTAATGAATATAAGGTGATATTTCACTATGGTTTTGAGTTCCTTGATGACTATTGATGTTGAGCATCATTTCACACAACAAGCATGCCTGTTGGCCACTTCTGTATCTTTTTTGTTAGAAATATTACTTTGCCCATTTTTAATTCAGGTTATTTATTTTTATATTATGAGTTGCAGGTGTTCTTTACATATTCTGAATATTTACTCCTTATCCAGTAAATGTTTTGCAAATACTTTTCCCATTTTCTAGCTTGCCTCCATAAGGTTGCCTTTTAAAAGCCCAGGACTGTTATTTACAGCCTTAGCTTAAGTATGACTCTGGTAATTCACATCAACCCCTGCTTGATTCTCACCTAATTTCTAACTCTAGACTTAAATTTTGACTACTCTCCCTTTCCACATCAGGTTAGCTGTGATAACTTTACTGTTAACCCTGATTTTCATTCCCCATGACGTCTTCTTTGCTAATATTTTAATATGTGGTGATTTTAAAATAAGGCATATGTTTGGCAAAAGCCAGGAAAAAATTATAATCTCTGTATTAATGTTAAATATAAAATCGAAAGCAGAAGTTAAAATCTGCTTTATGAGAAGTAAGTTCTTACATTAAAATACCTAAATTTGGAAATATTCCCTTTGGAGGAATAAGGGAGGCATGCTACCTTGAATTAATACATTTGGTGAGTGTGTAGGAAGATAGTCACAGTTGTCATGTGTGTCCCAAAGTCTTATACCTCTTTTTGTCCCACTAATCAAACCAGAAATGTCACATGAAACTTGTTGAGTGAACTAGTAATTTCACATTTGCTAAAATAGAGCTAAAATAAGTTCCTGAATGTTCTGATTGACCACACATAATGTAGAGTTTATTTCCTAGCAAATAATGAAAGATCGATGGATGAATGTTGGTCATGAAGAAGAAGAACTAAAGCCATATACTGAGCCTGATCCAGATTTCAATGACATAAAAAGAATAGGTAAGTATTTAAACGTGGTAAGAAGTGGTGTCCCTAGTCAACAAGTAAGAGTCCTTTAGTGTACAAAAATAGTGTTTAAAAGTGTGAATAGAAAGCAATTTTTACTTGAAAAATACTTGCGTTATCATTTTAATGATAATACACTAAAAATTCTACATTTCAAGTTCCCTAATTTGTTCTGATATATATTATGGTCCAATTCAATGTTTGACAACAATGATATAAAACTTAACATAAATAAACTGAATTCTTTCCTTTCAGTGATGCCCAGCAGGAGGAATGGCTGATGTAACTATCAGCACTGATCAGACTGATAAGTATCAGCAAATATAGCATTTATTTTAACAAAAAATGTAGAGGCACTGAATTGAGAGTTGAACACTTTGGCTCTCCCTTTCTTTTTCCACTGTCTTAGCAGCGTTTATTCTCCCTCCTCACTTGTCCTGCTATTGCCCATGCCTAGCCAGAGCATTCCTTCTAACTTGTTCTCTCCATTTCTCAATCCCTTCCCAAAGCCATTATTTAGTCTCAAGCTGAGTCATCTCAACTGTGTTTTTATCTGGCTTGAGAGCAGTGTGGCAGGGGAGAGCATTTTAGGGTGTCAGGAACCTGATCAGAAAAACCATGGAAATTCAAATCGCCCGAAGAAGAGTCAACCTACTGTAAATCAGAAAGCAGAAATTGTTAAGAAATGAGAGAAACCACTTCACAAGTAGCTGAGGATGAGTTGAGAGAAAGACAATTTTGTGTAACAGAGACTAACATGGTCTCAGACTGGACAAAGAAAGCTCAGGAATGTATTAGGCAAGGAGAAATTAAGTGGGCCCATTAATATATTACCCATGATATAGATAATTTCTGCATGTAAAATTATCATTGTACAATATCTGTGAACATATGGTATCTTAGGCTAATAGTCCAGAAGTTTTTAAAACTACACTTTAAATTTTCATGACTTAGTTTTCATATTCAAAATTGGCAAACTTGCCTGTTTTTGTTGATTTGTTTACTAAACTAAACCCATTTTCAGAACATCTCTCTTTTTTAAATTTCTAGATATTATGGTCACTATGGGCTTTGCACGAGATGAAATAAATGATGCCTTAATAAATCAAAAGTATGATGAAGTTATGGCTACTTACATTCTTCTAGGTAGAAAACCACCTGAAGTAAGTTTTTCACCTTTTCAGATTACTGTGAATTATTTATTGAGCTAATATATTAGTAAATACATTCTTTTTGGTATCAAAAATAATATAAAGATCCTATCCTAACATTCTTATTTATTGGAATTCAAAAATCAAGATGATAAATTATGAAGTGATTTTATTTCTGGGTACCAAAGAGATTTTATGAAAGAACAGGCCTACTATCTTTCTTAGCTCCAAGAGGCACCATTCACAACCTGGTCTTCGAGAATGGTCTCCCCCACAGCTTGTGCATCCAAATGCAACAGCCCCACCAAAGGTAATATGGTTATTTCAGGTGTGCAGAAAAGTCAGTGACTGGAACATGAGGAAGTGATAGCTTTTGAAATAAAATGTATGTCTTAAATGATTTTTAAAAGAGGTAACTCTGGGAAAGGTTATTTGGTGACATTTTGCCTTATAAAGTGTCAAGTGACTGATGCTTTCAACTGGGAATTCTCAAGGCCAGGAGAACTATCATAAGGAGATAGATTCAGGAAATAACTATATACAAATGGTGAACTATGGTAGGTAGTTTTGCATTGCTATAAAGAAGTACCTGAGATGGGATAATTTATAAAGAAAAAAAGTTTATTTGACTCACAGTTCTGCAGGCATGATGCTGGCATCTGCATGGTGTTGGCATCTGCTTCTGGTAAAGGCCTCAGGAAGCTTACAGACATGATGGAAGGTGAGGGGAAGCCAGCATGTCACATGGCAAGAGCGAGCAGATGAGAGGTGGGGGAGGTGCCATGCTCTTTTAAGTAACCAGATCTAGCATGAACCCATAGAGGGAGAACTGATTACCTTGAGCTGGTTCCAAAGTTCAGGCTCTTATTGGATCTAAGCTACCCTGCCCCCACCCTACCCCAGCACAACCACTAACTATGCAACTAAGGCAATTAATTTTCTGTGCCTCAGTTATCTTATCTATAAAATGGGGACAATAATAGTACTTATCTTTTAGGATCATTGGAAGTGTTAAATGAGTGAGTACTTATAAAGTCCTCGGAACAGTTTCTCGTGGGTTACTATGTGCTCTGAGTTAGGCTGTTATTATCATCAGTATTACCTTGCGATATCATTAGTATTATCTGTATATGAATTTAGATTTCCTATAGGGATGCCAGTGATTCCATCAAAGGTTTGCTGGTAGCAAACAAGTTTTATGTTACAGAGAGAGGAATAGTATGTCAATCCAGAGTTTACCATGCTGAGTTCTAAGTAGATATAATTTCCTGATCAGAAACAGTAAACCAGTTTTTTTTTTTTTACAAATGTGGAGAAAACAAAACAAACGAATCTATGCTTATGTTTATATGCATACATACGTATATATACATGTGTGTGTATTTAAAATTTTAGATTTTATTGTAAGTTTAAATCTCAGTGATGCCCCTAACTTTCTTAAACTCAGTTTTTCCATCTATGAAGTGCAGCTTAATACATCATAGGTTTGTTGTGATGATTAAAGAAAGTGACATATAGAAAGAGCTTAGTACAGTGCCTAGTCTATAATTACCATTCAATAATTGGTTGCTGTTATTGGTGTTCTGACTAAACTAAGGATTTGTACAAAATAATAGAAGATTATGAGTAGTCACTAATGCATATTCTATCCAGTTCACTCCTTTCCTGCTTGCCAACTTAAAGTTCTAGGCCCAATACTACACGGTTTTTTAAATTTTGATTACTTCTTGTATAGCTGTAAATCATTTAGAAAATAAAGAGTGCAGTGTTTGTACAAACTTTTTTTTTTTTTTTGCTTTAAAATCCTCGTGGTTTTTCTTCTTATAGTTTGAAGGTGGTGAATCCTTATCCAGTGGAAACTTGTGTCAGAGATCCCGGCCCAGTAGTGACTTAAACAACAGCACTCTTCAGTCCCCTGCTCACCTGAAGGTCCAGAGAAGCATCTCAGCAAATCAGAAGCAGCGGCGTTTCAGTGATCATGGTGGGGAAAAAAGTCACATAAGTGAAACAACACATGGGTTCTACCCAAACTTGTGTTTTTAAAGCATTGTACATTCATGTCTATGTGCTTGTGTCATCTAGTTCTCACAGACATATATTACTGAATTATAAAAATAATCCCTATTGCAGGGACTGACCTGATTTTTGAAATCAAAGAATTTAAAACATGCAAATGTAGATAATTTTAATACAGAGTTTTTGTTTGTGAGCAGAAAATAGATCAGTTGTTTTTCAGCTCATTATGCTATTTTTTTTTAAATGATAGCTGGTCCATCCATTCCTCCTGCTGTATCATATACCAAAAGAGCTCAGGCTAACAGCGTGGAAAGTGAACAGAAAGAGGAGTGGGACAAAGATGTGGCTCGAAAACTTGGCAGCACAACAGTTGGCTCAAAAAGCGAGATGACTGCAAGCCCTCTTGTAGGGCCAGAGAGGAAAAAATCAACCATTACAAGTGTGAGTAAATACTCTGGTATATTGCAGTTTATTGTAATAACTTGTTTCAGGGTTATGGATAAACTCTTTATCTTTTATTTTTTTTTAATGATTGAAAAGGAATTATAATTTAAAGAACATGCAGAAGGGACCACACTTCTCATAAATGCAATTTAAGAACAACAACAACAAAAAAAAGAATTCTTTTTTGCATGTAAACACTTAACTTCAACTTCAAATGCTGCTTCATTTTAAACTCTTTAAAGTTTCCTGCTTCATTTTCCTTTTTATAATGTTTACTTAATATTATATTGGCACATTTCATTTTATTTACAAATATGCTGTTTAATGAAGCCAGACTCAAATAATTAATTTATAAAGTTGCCTCACATTAGTCACTTAAAACAGCAAACTACATAAATTATATAATGAATGGGAATTAGAAGAGGGTTTGAGCTGCTCTCTCATAAGGCAGCAGGAAAGAATACAGATAGAAAATATAAAAGAAAACTAAGGTATACAAAAGGATAACATTCAGATAATAAGTGTTTTTGAAAGGAAAGGGAGCAAAATAAAGGGGGAGAAATAGTTAAAGAAATAATAATGGAAAATAAAGAGGGCAGATTTCATATTGAAAGGACCCAGAGTGGCAAATAGAAGCCAGGAACAAAACCTACTCCTGGACTTTTAAAGTGGAATTTATAGATACCAAAAACAAAGTGAAGAATGTTTTAAAGACTCCAGAGTCAGAGAGCAGACAACCTTAAAAGGAACAAGATTCAGATTGACATCAGATTTCTCAATAGCAACATGGATACAGTAAGATAAAGAGAAAAATATTGTTAAAGTATTGAGAAAAAGCACACTGAGCCTAGAAATTTTATCTAGCCATGTTGTCATTTCAGTGTGAAGGTACAAAAACCAAGTTCTTTGGCATAAAATGTCTCAACTATTTGACTACACAGTGACCATTTGAAAACACCTTTGTTGGAGGAAGTATTCTTATAGGAAGAGAAATTAATCTAGAATGTTGCTGTAAAATATGTGGGAGTTGAGAGTAATCAAATAACTTACTGAAGTATTGTATGTAGTAACATATGCAAAAAGAGAAAAACAATGAAAATTCATAACCAGAACTCTGGACAGTATCCAGGGCATAAGGATAGAGGTGGACATTAAAGAAATATAAAGAAACACAGGCCTTGTTAGTCAGATGATAGGAGTAAGTTTAAGAAATCAATAGCGATAAGAGGCTGGATGTGGTGACTCACACCTGTAACCCCAGCCCTTTGAGAGGCCGAGGTGGGTGGATCACTTGAGGTGAGGAGTTCAAGACCAGCCTGACCAACATGATGAAACCCCATCTCTGCTAAAAATACAAAATTAACCGGGCGGGGTGGCACATGCCTGTAATCCCAGCTACTTGGGAGGCTGAAGCAGGAGAATCTCTGGAATCTGGGAGGTAGAGGTTGTAGTGAGCTGAGATTACACCATTGCACTCCAGCCTGGAAAACAAAAGAGTGAAATTCCATCTCAAAAAAAAAAAAAAAAGAACTCATTAGCAGTAAGCAAACATGAGTTCTGGAACTTAAGGATGAACAATGTAAGAACAAAGAATTAAAACTTTTAAACCAACAGAAGAAAAAAAAAAACCTTAGCCTGTAGACAGGAGAGAAAAAAATTACTTTAAATAGCAAATGCAAGATAAGATACCAAAATTCCAAGTGGGTTAAACTCCCTAATATCCATTATTTTATATAGTCTTTTGGAATCTTACCTCTTTTGAATATGGTTATGTATATTTGAGTATGTGTGTATATCAGATTATCACCTCTTAGTCTGTGAAATAGATGTGCATAACCACTTTAATAATTGATGGATATAACCACTTAGATTCCACATGATCTGTTTAGAAATGATTGAACTATAATAGGGCTTAAATTTAAAAAAAAAAAAATTTCTTTTGCTAAAGAAGCTACTATTTCCCTTAGAGGACATTTTCCAGTGTAATCACCCCACATAACAGAAAGAAATAATTGGTCCCATACTTTCTGCCATTTAATATTAGCCTGTCATTTGACTGAACCGAGCCTTATTTTCCCATGAAAATCAGCTTTGTCTGTCTCCATGCCTGTCTTTATGAAGTGCCCTTGCCTAAGGATTCCCCCTTATATTATGAAAATTCTACTTCCATAGATCATTTCAAGTCTTGTCTCCTGCATAGAATCTTTTGGCTGAATACTCCAAAACCCATCAGCTTTTCAACTGCTAGATCCTGTCATTTAACTCTTAGCTATTTATATGCTGTCTTGTTTTGTTCACTGTTGTTTTCACATGTAAACTTTATCTCTCCAAATGTATAATCTGTTGTATATTGACATGTAGCTTTCTCATGTGGTAGCTGAAGCATATAGTGTGTATTCAAAGCATATTTATTAAAGAAGGCATAAAAATTAAGGGATTAGCTTAAATTCAAATTATGCCACACTTACCTTTTTAAAAAAAAAAAAAAAAAAGCCAAAATGTTTTGATAGAGAAATTCTGTTCTTAGCCACATAATACTATTATATATTGTTACTTATTGTTTTAATTTTGGTAGTTTCAGAAACCAAAATAATATATTTTGTCTAATTTTAGCACTTCAGAAGTTTCTAAAGTAAAATTAATCATCTCTTTTGCCCTATCCATTTCGTTTTAGTCTCAACTCCTAATATAACTAGTGCTAATCATTTAGGACGAATTCTTCTATAGGTTTTCCTTAATTAAAGAAAACGTAGGCTGGGTGCAGTGGCTCATGCCTATAATCCCTGCATTTTGTTAGGCCACAGAGGAAGGCTTGCTTGAGGCCAGGAGTTTCAGACCAGCCAGAACAACCTAGTGCAACTTGATTTCTACAAAATATTTTAAGATTAGCCTGTAGTGTGTGCCTGTAGTTCTGGCTACTTGGAAAACCGAGGAGGGAGGATGCCTTGAGCCCAGGAGTTTGAGGCTGCAATGAGCTTTGAGCTATGGTTGTACCACTGTGCTCCAGCCTGGGTGACGGAGTGAGACACTGTCAAAAAAAAAAAAAAAAGTGAATATATATATATAGAGAGAGTATTATTTTATTTTACTTTTTATAAAAATGAGATCATACCGTATAACATTTTAATTTTTTTACTTATAGTTTGGGGCCCTTCTAGATCAGAACATCAAGATCTTTTTAATAGATGCATATTATTTCATTGGTGTTAACAGATAGATATATTATAATTTGTTCAACCTTTCTTTTGATGAAGTATTCAGAGCTTTTCATTCTCCAGAGTGTACAACCTTATACATTTATGTTATTGGTATACTTCTATTAGAGGCATTCTCAAAAGTTCTATCTTTGGATCTATGTGACAACACTTCTTTTTAACTTCAGCTGCAAAGAGGCAGGCCCCTCATGCTCAGCTGTGTCAGTCCATGACACAGTCACCCTTGGTCTGTGCAGTTCCATCCCTGCTCCCACTCACCTCACTTAAAGACTCAGTTCTGATATGTCTTAATGTATTTCCCTGACTATGTGTGTATTCTTAGAATATATACATTTAATTTTTTAATAAATGCTACCAAAGTAACTTTCCAAATGGTTGGGGTAATTTAGAGAGTAATTATTTCTCCACAAACTCATCAACAGGATATTATCAATCTTTAGCATTTTTGCCAATCTGAAGGGCAAAAAGAAAAAAAAAAGTATCCATTTGTTTTTAATTTGCATTTTCTTGACTATTGGTGACATTGATGGTGTGGCCCACAAAACCTAAAATGTTGACTATATGACTCTTTACAGAAAAAGTTTGCTAATCACTGCTTTAAAGGCAAAATACACGACTTTAATACCTTTTCTTTGAGGTAATTTTTTAAATAGAAAGTACTTGAGCGTTTACAATTCAAGCCCTGTAATAGTGTAAAATACTGTCTGAACAAATGAACATTTTTACCAATGTCAATAAAGTAGAATATAATGGAAAATATTAAATCCATTCAAATGGTATGAAATGGCTCCTTCCTTTCTGATGGAAAAAGAAATAGTGCCCATAACATGCACAGGTAATTAATAAGTGATAGCACAGTTAGTGTTTATAAAATCAGAATTTTCTTTGTCAATAGTAACAGTTCTTGCTTGTAAATATGATTCTATTGACAGTATTATTTAATGTTAGTTTAGTATCTTAAGGATGATACTGACAGATGATATTTAAAGCTAGCCAGTTGATAGACAGCATGGGGAGAGTTTTGAGTGAAATAGTTAAACAGATGAATGGTTGGATAAATGTTTTGGTTAATTCTCGGAGTCATCTGTTTGATTGTTCATCACTCACAACCATCACAGACTAGAAATGAAAGGAGTCTCTCTTAGTTCATTTTGTGTTGCTATAATAGAATACCACATAATGGATACTTTTTAAAGCCAAGAAATTTATTTCTCACCACTCTGGAGGCTGGGGAGTTCAGTATCAAGATGCCAACTTCAGGTGAGGGCATTCTTGTTGCATCACCCCATGGCATAAAGCAAGGCCAAGAGAGCACATGCAAGAAAATAAGAGGGGGCCAAATACGCTTTTTATGAAAAAGCACTCTCAAGATAACCCACTTTCAAAGAATTCATTTGTGAGACCAGAGCCTAATCACCTCTTATCAGGCCACGCCTCCCAATACTTGCGCATTGGGGATCAAGCTTCTAAAACAGGAACTTCAAGGGACACATTCAAACCATAGCAGAGTATTATTATTTGTAAGTAAGATGCAGGAAAAACCAACTTAATATTTTCCTTCTAGAAATTTCCATCCAAAAATTACATGTGGGAGTTCAGGGAAAACCCTTGACTAGGCTAGAAACTTGGGAGCTAAATGTTGAGTTTTGAAGACACAAATATGTTGTGCTGTTTTTGAATCAAGAAAACAATAAAACTTGTAAAAGTATTTTCCATATTATCTATCACATGTATAAGCAGTATAAAATATAAAATGATATACACTATAATATGGATCTTAGTGCCCCCCCCCACCCTTCACCAAAATTCATATGTTAAAATTCTAACCCTTAAAAAAAAAAATTCTAACCCTAAAGGTGGTAGTATTAGAAGGCAGGTCCTTTAGGAGGTGATTAGGTCATCAGAGCCCTTACGAATAGGATTAGTGCCCTTATAAAAGAGCCCAAGGGAGCTTGTTCCACCCTTCTGCCATGTGAAATCACAACAAAAAGATGGCTATCTAGGAAGCAAGCCTTCACCGGATGCTAAATATCTTAACACCTTGATCTTGTGCTTTCCAGCCTCTTGAACTGTGAGAAATAAATTTCTGTTGTTTGTAAGCCAGCCAGTTTATGATATTTTGTTATAGCAGCCCAAATAGACTAAGATAAGAAAATTATTAATCAACTTTTTCACAAAATAAGGGGAAGAAGGAAGGGCCAAGATGGCAGAGTAGAAACAGTGCCCGTCTGCAGCTCCCACCAAGAGGAAGGCAAAGGGTGAGTGATTTCTGTACATCCAACTGAGGTACCCAGGTTCTTTCATTAGGAGTTACTAGGTGGTTGGTGTAACCCATGGAGAACAAGGAAAAACAGGGTAGGGTGGTTCACCCAGGAGCTGCACTGGGCAAAGGGACTTCCCTCTGTGAGCCAAGAGAGGCGGTGAGGGAGTGTGCTACCCGCCGGGGGCACTACGCTTTTCCCACGGATTTTTGCAACTCATGGGTCAGGAGATTTCCTCGTGAGCCTACACCACCAGGGCCTTGGGTCCTAAACACAAAACTGGGCGGACCCATGGCAGCTGCTCCTGTCAGTAACTGTTCAGACAGGCACTGAGCTGCAGGAGTTTTTACATAATCTGGTGGCTCCTGGAGCTCCAGAAAGGCAGGAGATCTGTCCACTCCCGTGGAAAGGGGGCTGAAGCCAGAGAGCCAAGCAGCCTTCTCAGCGGATGCCACTCCCATGGATCCCCACCAAGCTAAGATTCACTGACCTGGAATCCCCGCTGGCCAGCACAGCAACCTAGAGTCTGCCTAATAGGACCAAGTTCCCGTCAGGAGGGGCAACCACCATTACTGCACCCTAGTCAGTGGTTTTCTCCTGCCAGTGTTAGGGAGGCTGGGCGGTTTGGACTGGGCTGTGTTCCCCACAGCACAGCATAGCAGCTGTGGTAGATCATGGCCAGACTGCTACTTTAGGTGGGACCCAGATCCATCCCTCCTCACCAGGCAGGGCCTCCCTGCAGGAATTCCAGCAACTCCAGCCGGGGGCTTACAGACAGAACTCTCATCTCCCTGAGACAGAGCACCTGGGAGGAGGGGGAGCTGTGGTGTCAGGTTCAGCAGACTTAATCTTTCCTACCTGCTGGCTCCGAAGAGCCTGGGCCCTCTGGACGAGGGGAATTCCCCCAGCACAGTGCACCAGCTCCACTAAGGGGCAGCCAGACTTAATTCCTTAAGGACGTTCGTGATACTGTGCTTTTCGTCTGGGTGAGACCTCCCAACAGGGGTCAGCAGATAATTCATACAGGAGAGTACCAGCTGGCGTCAGGTTGCTGCCTTTCTGGGACAAAGCTTTCAAAGGAAGGAGCAGGCAGCAATCTGCTGTTCTGCAGCCTCCACTGGTGATACCCACGCAATCAGGGTCTGGAGTGGATCCCCAGAAAACTGCAGCAGACCTGCAGAAGAGGGACCTGAGTGTTAGAAGAAAAACAAACAACAGAAAACAACAGCAAGGCTGGTTCAACATATGCAAATCAATGAATATAATTGGTCACATAAACAGAACTAAAGACAAAAACCACATGATTATCTCAATAGACAAAGAAAAGGCCTTTGATAAAATTCAACATCCTTTCATGCTAAAAATTCTCAATAAACTAGGTATTGAAGGAACATATTTTGAGTTCTTTAAAATAGTAAGAGTCATATATGACAAGCTCACAGCCAATATCATACTGAATGGGCAAAAGCTAGAAGCATTCCCCTTGAAAACTGTCACAAGACAAGGATGCCTTCCCTTACCACTCTTAATTTAACATAGTTATTGGAAATTCTGGCCAGGGCAATTAGACAAGAGAAAGAAATAAAGGGTATTCAGATAGGAATACCACTCAAGACATAGGCATGGGCAAAGATTTTATGATGCAATCTCCAAAAAGAATTGCAACAAAAAGCAAAAATTGACAAATGGGACCTAATTAAAGAGCTTCTGCACAGCAAAATAAACTATCATCACAGTGAACAGAAAACTTTCAGAATGGAAGAAATTTTTACAATCTATCCATCTGACAAAGGTCTAACACCCAGAATCTACAAGGAACTTAATCAAATTTACAAGAAAAAAAAACTTCATTAAAAACTGGGCCATGGACATGAATGGACATTTCTCAAAAGAAGACATAAACGTGGCTAACAAACATGAAAAAAAGCTCAACATCACTAATCATTAGCGAAATGCAAATCAAAACCATAATGAGATACCATCTCATGCCAGTCAGAATGGTGATTATTAAAAAGTTAAGAAACAACAGATGCTGGTGAGGTTGCAGAGAAATAAAAACCCTTTTAGCGGGCGCAGTGGCTCATGCCCGTAATCCCAGCACTTTGGGAGGCTGAGCCAGGCGGATCATGAGGTCAGGAGATTGAGACCAACCGGCCAACATGGTGAAACCACATCTCTACTAAAATACAAAAATTAGCCTGGCGTGGTGGTGCGCACCTGTAGTCCCAGCTGCTTGGGAGGCTGAGGCAGGGGAATCACTTGAACCTGGGTGGCAGAAGTTGCAGTGAGCTGAGATCTCGCCACTGCACTCCAGTTAGGCAACAGAACAAGACTCCGTCTAAAACACACACACACACACACACACACACACACACACTTTTACGCTGTTGGTGGGAATGTAAATTAGTTCAACCATTGAGGAAGACTGTGGCGATTCCTCAAAGATTTAGAACTGGAAATATCATTTGACCCAGCAATCCCATTACTGGGTATATACCCAGAGGAATATAAATCTATCATTCTTTTATAAAGGTACATGCACGTTTATCTTCATTGAAGCACTGTTCACAATAGCAAAGACATGGTATCAACCCAAATGCCCTTCAGTGATAGACTGGATAAAGAAAATGTGGTACATATACAACATGGAATACTACGCAGCCATACAAAGGAATGAGGTTGAAGCCAGAACATGGATGAAGCCAGAAGCCATTATCATCAGCAAACTAATGCAGGAACAGAAAACCAAACACCGCATGTTCTCACTTAAAAGTGGAAGCTGATCAATGAGAACACATGGACACAGAGAGGGGAACAACACACACTGGGGCCTTTCAGTGGAGGGTAGAGGTTGGGGGAGAGCATTAGGAAAAATAACTAATGCATGCTGGGCTTAATACTTAGGTGATGGGTTGATAGGTACAACAGACCACCATGGCACACATTTACTTATGTAACAAACCTGTGCATTTTGCAAATGTACCTCTTATTTAAAAATAAGATTTAAAATTAAAAATCAAAACAGCATTTAAAATAAAAAACAAAAAAGGGGGAAGAAGAGATTTAGGAAGACTCAAAAAGATTTAAGAATGCTATAATAAGTATTAAATACTGTATATAAAATTATGGTATAATTACGTAAAATATAATCACTTTACTGTGAAAGAATCTCCAAAAAGTTGTTTACGTGGTTGGTTTCCAGTTTGGGGAAGTTGCCAAACTAGAGTTCAGAAGTCGGCAGGGGTAGCTTCCATCTGGTTCCCAAATCCTCAGCAGAATAAACCTTACCTTCTTAGTGATATCTAGAGCTTTTTTATCTGAACTAGGAAGATCAGCTATAAAAGTTAGTTTTATATGTGAATGTATGACAAATGGAAGCAGTGACAGTGTGTTTCCATAACTTTTGCATAATTCTAAATTTCCCTGGGGAAATACAGCTGATAGTTGTCGCACCTGAATATCACTGGCATTGAAGGCTCAAGGCATGGGAGGTAGGGTGGGAGGAGTGCAAATTCAGAGACACAGCTTGGAAGGAGAGATACCATTCACCGTCAGCCTTTGAAAAGGAAAGAAATGTCATTGAGAATAGCCAAAAACACTTTTAAAAGCTTCTAGACAGTGTATGGTAACATGATTTGACAAGGAATTAAGCTATTTATTTGAAAATTTGGCCAAAATTATGAGATTATCAAAAGCACGTATCTTTATAATGGTAAATTTGGTGCCCATGGGGTGATTTTACAGCCTTTCAGATTTGTCCTCTATATTTTAAATTTCCAATTAATTTCTAGGGAATTAAATGTCAGTAGCTTCTAAGAGTAAAGTAGGAAATAATTTAAGTGTTCAAAAATTAGGAATTTATTTGGTTAAAATAAAATATGGTATGTCTGTACAGTTGCATAGGCTACAGCCATAACACTTTAGTATCGCTTGATGTGGACAGATGTTAATGACATGTTAAATGGGAAAGCAGGTAACGAAACAATGTCTTTAAAACTATGAAATGTGGATGACATTTCTAGTTTTTTTGAGAACTTTAATATAGGTTAATTTCATAATGCATCTCTCCATAATCAAATCCATTTTCTTTGCCTAAATAACATGGACCAAGTCTTTTTTTTTTTTTTTTTTTAGTATCTCACTCTGTTGCTCAGGCTGGATGGAGTGCAGTGGGGCAATAACAGCTCATTGTATTCTCAACTTCTCTGGCTCAGGTGATCCTCCCACTTCAGCCTCCCTAGTAGCTGGGACTACAGGCGTGTGCCATCACACCCAGCTAATTTTTTTTGTACTTTTTGTGGAGATGGGGTTTCGCTATGTTGCCCAGGCTGTTCTTGAACACCTAGCCTCAAACAATCTGCCCTCCTCAGCCTCCCAAAATGTTGTGATTGAGTCACCACAATTGGCCTACATGTTCCAAGTCTTACTTAAAAATTTTAATAATCTTAGCCTCTTTGGTTCCATATTTTATAATTTTTAACATATGCTTTTTATATAACTGGTGACAAAATTCCTTCCATCTCAGAATCTGCATTACTGAAAAATTTTACATCTGTATTTATATAGTTTTGTTTATATGAATTTTTTTCCATCTTCAAAGTGAATTCAAGCAAATATCTATTCACTTTTTAGCCCTCATGATTCAACAATGTTTAGGTTGATTATATATTTTAAATCCTGGGTTAGCCAAAAGTAGCAAGTTTTTTTGTTTTGTTGGAGTAAGGATTAAACAAGAGTATTATATCCACATTGAAAATCATTTATGTATATTTTATTACCAGTGAGTAGTCAAGGATTTGGTAGGCACAGCAATGGGTTTACAGGTCAGAAGTTGTGTGCGTGGTAAGGACAATCACTTACCTATCCCTTTTTGCTTATTTTCTCTCTTTTCTCCAAAGCTCCTCAGACATGGCCTGCCTCCTAGCTCAAACCTGAGACTTGAGGAAATATCTTCAGTGTGGCACTGAACACAACACTGTTGGTGGCCTCAGCCGGACATGCCTTTGATTCCGGGGCATTTAGTCTGCTTAATATTCCCAGTGGTTGAGAGAGTTTCTCAAGCAGGTGAAGAAAGGCAGCCCACAGGCTTCTGAGTGGGCACGCCATCTTCACTGCCCCAGGCTTCTTTTGGTGACGATACTTAGTGTGGAGTTGGCTTGCACTCCTAATTACTTAGAACTGCTCACACCCTTGCTCCTGCCCTTTCTTCACCACCAGCTTACAAAGGAGGGAGTGAATAGAAACCCAACTCTCCTGTTGATTCCAAACTGCTGGCATCTATTGTAGGAGGATAAGCTAAAACTGTAATGAGTTCATTTTTGATGCTTTGTCTTTTACTTCTGAAAGCTAAATGAGAGAGAGGAAGGGGATAATCTTGTTACTATAAGATTCGGATCAATTAAAATTCTGTGTATTTTTCTGAAAGTCAGCTTAAATACATTTCTTTGACTTTCCACAAATATATTTAGAATTTTTAAATTGCTTTTTTTTTTCTTCTTAAAGAACAATGTGTATTCCGGAGGTAGCATGGCAAGAAGGAATACTTATGTCTGTGAAAGGACCACAGATCGATATGCAGCATTGCAGAATGGAAAAGACAACAGGTAAATGCCACAGTGCCAAGTAGTAATACCTTTGCTATTGTTCTGTGTTAGTGCTTTTGTTGAAATGCCTGCAGCTGAATGGGTCCAGGGAAAAGGAGTTATTATATAAAATAGTAAGATTGCAACCAACCATTCTTACTAAGACATCTCTCCTGTACCAGAATAGAAGGATGGGAAAACATTTAGAGAAAACAGGAAGTAAATATCTTTACCTACCAATTTCTGAGTAAAATCTGATAGTAAATATTTTTCTATAGTGAAGCAGATCATACCATCCTAATTTCATCTTTGCAATTTAAATCTTATTCTTTTATGCACCTGCTACCTCCTTCCCTTTCACCTCCCATCAAGTCATTACTGTATTTGAATAATAAAGGCTTTATTTTCCTCCCTCTGAAAAAATGTGGCCATCTTATTTCTCATCATTCAGAACCATATAATTTTTAAAGTGTTTTATTTCAAATAATAATAAATCATATTATTTTTATTATTTAAAAAATGTAACTTCTTTCTATCATGAGTCAGAAGGACTGCTCATCAATATAGTACAAAGGCATGGAGCCTAGTCTAATGACATTCTATTCTTAGTACCACCTTCAGTCATTTCAGTAGTGTGTACAAACCGTTCTCACATTTGTTTCTTCTCACCTCATAAGACTATAAAGTAAGTGTTATTGTAAGACATACAAAGAAAACTATATCTTCTTTGAACATAAGATAATTGGAAATTGGTTTCAGACTTATGATTTTTCCTGTACTAAATTTTAAGCTGCAGCTCCTTTAATCTGCAACAGTTAACCTATTGACTAAAAGTGTGATGTATCCAGAGATAATATTTTTGGTATAATTATCAATTCTGATTGTATCAGTAATGGACACATCAACATATCACACCAAACTGTGATTTTGGGGAAGTAAAAAATGACTTAGTCATAATCATTTTGTCTGAAATTATTGTATCTCCACAAAAGTAATTTTATACTTTCTCACATTTACATACATAGAGTAAGTGTGTGTGAGATTTTTTTTCATGGATGATAGTGATACATTTACCCTGGATACTTTTCATAAGAATATTAATTTTTTGTTAGTCATTAATAATGCTGTTAATGTTAGTTTCTTTCAAATATTTTAGTCATGAAAGGTGTTATTCAGTTTAGATTTTTAAAAAGTATAGTGCTTAAATTTTAGTAAACCACAATTTTTCTTCTTTTTTACATTTCCATGGTCTTCTCAACTGCTTTATGACAAAAGCCTTACAGAGATGTCTGTGAGTAGCATATCTTCTGCAGGCTCTTCTGTGGCCTCTGCTGTCCCCTCAGCACGACCCCGCCACCAGAAGTCCATGTCCACTTCTGGTCATCCTATTAAAGTCACACTGCCAACCATTAAAGACGGCTCTGAAGCTTACCGGCCTGGGTAACGTGCTGGTTATGTTTCATTTTGTTCATTGTTTTAAAATATATAGTACCATATGAAAATACATGATAGTCACCATCACATTAAGACCTTTCTTACAAGATTCAGTGTTTGTAATGGAGGAAAAATTGAATTGTATCATAAACTTTCTGTGTTCTTTGGCTGTTACTGGAAATGTTCCATATAACTTGTCATTTTCTAGAGGAATTTTTTTAAGGATTTGGTTTAAGTCCATCTATAAAGTTAAATATTGCTGCTTAATTTGTCACTTAGGTAAAGTGACTTTTTTATGATTTAAACATATTCAAACAAGCACTAAACTTGGAGTTGAAACCTTTGGGTAATGATCAGGCTCAGTTCCTTGTTCTTAATAAAACAGGGCTTCAGTTTTCCTGTCAATGACACTGATGAACTCAAGAGCCTATTCAGGTATAAAATTATATAACTGGTTTTCTAGTATTTTTCTACTTTAGGATTTCTCAAATTCAGTACATCTGAACATTTTAACCCTCTGTTAGATTTGTTAAGCATATTGGTACTGCCATGTGGTGGTGTACCATCACTGAAGCCTAAATTAGAAATGGGAAATTATTTTCTTCAATTTTTTTTAATAGACAATAAAATTTGTGTTCAGCATTGCTAAGTGGTTCAGGAGAATATTAAAAAAATATTTGCACTATCCCTGGTTTGGGATTCCTGATACTGAAGAGTATTTATCTTTGTGTCCCTGTTTCAGTCATTTCTTAATTTTTAGTCACCAAACAAAAGGTATCTAGTTTCAGTCTGAAATCTTATTCCTCTCCAGTGATATAGTAAATAAAATCAACTCATGTCTCACAACTCTAATGTGAACAAATAAATTAGGGCCAAAAGAAGTAGCCATAGCCATTTGTTTCAAGTTTTTAGCATGAGTGAAAGGTTTTCTTGTCATTATTCTAAATGATATATCTTAATTTGTCCCAGCAGTACAACCCAGAGAGTGCCTGCTGCTTCCCCATCTGCTCACAGTATTAGTACTGCGACTCCAGACCGGACCCGCTTTCCCCGAGGGAGCTCAAGCCGAAGCACTTTCCATGGTGAACAGCTCCGGGAGCGACGCAGCGCTGCTTATAATGGGCCACCTGCTTCACCATCCCATGAAACGGGTGCATTTGCACATGCCAGAAGGGGAACGTCAACTGGTATAATAAGCAAAATCACATCCAAATTTGTTCGCAGGTCAGTACCAATGTACTATCGTGTTTTGTTTCCTCTAGAAATTACAAAAGGAATTACTTTTTGCTTAAGTCTTTATAATAATTTTCCAAAATGGTTTTATAACATTTCATTAGAGCTGCTCTTTTACAGATTTGGAAGAAAAAAATTTAGGAAGACATAAAGTCTTTTTCCTTAAGAGAAAGAAAAAAAATGGACTAAATGAGATTTTAAAAATCTATAAAATGTAAAGAACAAAAATTTGACTTTAAAAATGTGTGTTTTAACAAAATATTATTTTATATTTAAAAGCCTTGATTAAGAAAAATAAATGAGTTTACATGTTTCCTTCAAACAATATTTATCTTGAAAATACTTTTAAATTGCTTGCTAATAATATATAATTTACATTTTTTTCTTCTTTGCATAAAATGCCCACATACCAGAGTCGCAGATCTATGTAATTTCACATCATAAAAACTTAACATCAAAACATAGTAAACACAAAATGAATACATGTATAGTAAAGTTCTAATCTACTTAAACAATGCAATTATACTTTCTAAAAAGTAAGCATACTTACTATGCATACATGTACAGTGCACATTGATGATACAAGTTGCTGACTACAATGCAGGCTGATGTCTATTTGATCTATTTTTGTGTCCCACTAAATGCCTACTTAAGACCTGTGACAGACAAAGCACTGTGTTAGGTGCAGAACAGAATCTAAAGATAGGTAAGACAACATCTGTGCCCCCCAGATTTGTACAGTCTTCTAAGAAGCAGACAAACAAGTAGCCGTGATATAAACCAGAACATGTGCTAAAAAGTGTGGGCAACATGCTGGATTCCAGAGGAAGACACAATTGTTTCTATCTAGGGAGACAGTGAAGGCACCCTATCATATAATCATTTCAGCTGAGCCTTCAGTGATGGGTTAGAAATAATTATACTTGCTTTAAGAAATACTAATTAAATAATTAATTTTCAATGTTATTAGTGTTCCTAGGATTTCAAAGAGTGGATGTGGAAAAGAGAAGCAGCGGCTTCAGTCTTACTTGCTTGTCATGGAGCTATTTATAGACCTGGTTCATACATCAGTTTGCCCAGTATCACATAGCTAAATTCAAAACCTTAAAGCCTCAAATGTAACATAAATTTCTAACCATATCAGTCAGTGAGTTTGTACCCTTTGGGCAATTGCTATGCAGCATGACAACTTGCTAGAGAAAGTAAAAGTTCACCAACAGAGTCAGCATAGAAGTTGGATGATAGTTTTAGCGGGCCATCTGCAGGGTACTAGTCAGATTATCAGTAGGTTTCTACTTTTGGAATTTGGCTATTTCAGGCCATTTCAAAAAGCCAGTGCTTTCTTCTGGTTAAGCCAGAACTAATTTTAAAGTGAAAAAAATAGGCTTGGAGTTTGATGCTTGATTACTAATTTTGCATTAAGCACTGTGCAAAATACTTCTCTTTGCTCTGCAACAAAAATTTAGACTCTAGAGAAAACATAGTAAAGGGTACTGTGGACAGGAAGTCAGGAGACAGAATATCAAAGCAAGAAAGTGCCTTAGTGATGGTGTGTTGGGAGGTTCTGAAAAAGGATTACCATATAGTCATTGAACACATATGTGAAGACCTACTATATGCGAGGCACTTTTGTAGGAGCTATTGCAGCAGCAGTGAGTGAGGCTAATGGGGCTCCTGCCTTCCTGTGAGCAACTATGTTGAATCATTCCGCACAGTTAAAGTGCTTCCCTTGCTTGGCTCTGGTTTTCTCCTGACTCACAGACTAGCTATCCTCTGGGCTCCTTTGCTGGCTCTTTTCGGATTCCCTTGCCTTTCCCTCAACCTCTAAATATTAGAATGCCCCAGGGCTCAGTCTCTGAACACATTCTTTTCTCTGGTTTTCCTTACGCTCTTGGTGATCTCAGTCAGGTCATGACATTAGATTCCATCCTGTGTGAACAACTCCCAAGTGTATCGCTAGCCCACATCTCTCTCTTAAACTGCAGACTCATAGCCAACTGCTGCTCAGCTCTCTGCTTGGATATGTTATAGACTCTGAAGCAGAACATGTTCAAAACTCAACTCTCGTTCCTCTTCCCAAACCTCCTCCTCCCTCGTTCTTCACCGTCTTGGAATTTTCCTTGACATCTCTTTTTCTCATACCACATCAGATCCATTGGCAAATTGTGCTGACTTTATCTTCATAGCATATCCAGAATTTAACTGTTTTCACTCCCATCACTGCTTTCATACTCTGAATCACTGTTCATCTTTCACCTACTCATAGGTCTCCTAGCTTCTGTCCTGGTCCTCCTCCTCTTCTGTTTCAGCAGTGTCATGTCAAATCTGATCATGTCACTTTTAGATTTAAAGCCCCTGATTAGCTTCCGTCTTGCTCAGAATACAATTCTGTGCCCTCACCGTGGCCTGTGGGGCCTTGTGCAACCTGGTCATCCATTTCTGCTCTGACTACTTCTTCTCCCACACTTCCCCTGGCTGGTTCCCCACCAGCCACACAGGCACCTGCCTGTCCTCAAGTACATTAAGCACTGCTTTGGCATTGTGTACCTGCTCTTCCTTCTGCCTGGAATTCTCTGCCCTAAATACCTGCGTGGCTCACTTCTACACCAAACATTATGATTTTCTAACCATAGCTCATTCTTATGTAGGGAATAACCCAATTTGTTCAGTTGAGTATATATTGCTGTGTGTAGGTAACTGTTTTTTAAATGTTGTGTTGAAGAGCCATGCTGCACTGCAAATGCTGTTAGAGCCAGGTGTGCCTTCTGTAGCCCCATCTGCCTCCTACCATGGCTACTGAAAGCAGACTTCTTGGGCTTTTTGAAATAATTGCCAAGTAGCAGAAATTCTTCCAATGTTCCTACTAGCATCCAGGTAGGCAGGAACAGGGTATGGGTCAATTGCTATTTCAGTCAATTACAGCAGAGGAAATGGAGTCAAAGGGACATTTCACTCCTAATGCTTCAAGTTTGGCAATAGTGGAATAGGTGTTTGCTAGTGAATAATAAAGCATAATATAAATAGGACAGAAAAGTCCAGTGAGATGTATGTCCCTTCCTAAAGGAATTTTATCTTAGCAGTGGGAGTCAACAGCATTACTGTCTTGCATGCCAAGTTGGTACACTGCCCATCTGTGTGTATCACTTCATCTACATGTAATGGAAAATGTACGTTTCACTTTGAGCCTGCTCAAATATGTTTTATTTCAGTGTGCTATAATAAAATGGATTTGTATAGATGGCATTGAATTTTTATTATACTTTCCAATGAAAATGCAGTTATTAGAAATTTAAGAAATTACGTTTGAATGTGAGAATACATTTTATATTCTTTTAAATTCAGACAGAAATTTTTTTTTCATAATATGCTTAAAACAGGCATGTATTAGTTAAAGACCCTGAGAGGCATAAGGCATTCATATTTTTGAGAACCATTTAAAATTTTAGAGCTTGGTGTGTGGGTATGTTTTATTAACTTGGGGGATGGGAGAGTGCCACTGATTTTATTCTTGTTGCATTCATTTAATATAAATAATACAAATGTTTCTGGAATGGCTAAAACATTAAGACAACATTATCTTAAGGATTCAAGTTGGTGATTTTTCCCACTATTTAATAGTGTTTTGGCCTCTATCACAAGATACTTAATTACCTTTAAAAATGACAAAGGGTTAAAATTTTGGTAGACTTTATAAATTTTAATTACATCCAACACAAGAACAATTAGTAGTGTTTTCATGGTTTCATTTCACAGGTGGATATCCAGGTAAGATCAGTGTTTTTGCTTAAGATTGAATCGTGTTTTTAGACTCACCTACATGGCTAGGCTGTTAATTTGCTATGATATTTTATCATGTGCATGAATTGTTAGCATAACTTCTAAAAGAAATACTTATAGAAGAAATTGCTTATTTAGAAATTGGTATTTATTTGCTTACTATAAGGTTAATATATATATTTTCTAAATTGAGCGACTACTAAAATTATGCATAATTACAAATTTGAAGTTGAATCTTGCTATTGATAATTATTAAATAGCTTTAACTTTAGATTAAACTAAATTAAACCAAACGATAAATTATGACTTCAAATGAATCATGGCTGGGAATTGGAAGATTATGAAAAAAATGTTAAACTTTCACTTCATATTGCCTTGACAATAATAAGTAGACGCTCAATAAATGATAATTACAAACGATGAAAAACGAGAAATAGTCTCAGACTGACTACTAATAGAAAATTGTCATGGTAGAAGTTTGCTCAACAAGCTAATTTTAAAATCATTTTAGATATAGGTTTTCTTGATATATTTTTTACTTTTATCATTAAATCTCAACCTTCACTTTGTTTTGAGGGATCCAAGTGAAGGCGAAGCCAGTGGCAGAACTGACACCTCAAGGTGAGGAGCCACTATTAATACTTCGCTGCTAGGTCCCTGTGTATGAAAACGTACTTTTGAAATACTTATAGCACTTAATGATCATGAATAGATCTAATAACTAGATAGCATGCATATTTTAGATTTTTATATTGGGGTGGGTTTTCATAATGTTACCTATCATTCAAGTCAGTCAACTTTTGAGTTTGTTTTCCAAACATTCATTTGAATTGTGAGCTTGGTAAAGACAAAGGCGTTCTGTTCTATAAGGCATGTTAAGCTGAAGAATTATTGATTAAATGTACAGATATTGTTCTCACTCAAGTGATGTAACTAAAATTAATGAGTCAAATGGCACAAATAACATAGAACAGGGAAATAATTACACATAGGAAGATTTGATATAAGTAATATATTTTAGGTGACAATTCAGTGTTTGATCACATTTAAAAATTCTACCCTACCATACTTTTGGGGATTTTTTTTTTTTTTTTTTTGACATTTCATTCATTCTGGCAATGGGTTTCAAACTTGAGCACAATCAGAATTACAGGGAAGACTTGATAAAAAGGTTGCTGGATCCCACACCCAGGGTTTCTGATTCAGAGGCCGAGGCGGGTGCCTGAGTATTTGCATTTCTAACAAGTTCCCGGGAGATGCTTATGCTGCTGTTCTAGGGACCACATTATGGACATGTTAGTACTTGTGTTCATATTTTACAAATGAGAAATTTAAGAAATGAAGCACTAATTTATTTTGAGTATACACAAGCAGTAAGGCATGCAGTATAAATCTCAGAACCAACAAGTATTTCACAGTAGGACAGGCATCTGGCTTCATTCAGGAACAGCTATGACCAGCTGAACACAAGCCTCCAATTTGATTTCTACTTTTCAAATTATTTAAAATATAAAACATAATGAACTTGGAGAAAACTATAGCACTTCCATGTAGTCTTTTTAGCAAACTGTGCTATATTTATATTTAGTAATAATAGTTGAAATGTTTCTTTGTAGAGTTAGGTACCTGAGTCACCATGGTAGGGAGCCACAGTTGAGCAAGACCAATATTCTTAACTTTCTTCTGCCTTTTACACAAACGTGGAGGACTTGTTCTTAGCCTCTCCCTCGGTCTTCATTTTTGAGCCCCTTTCTTGCATCTCATCCTGTATTTCCACTAAATTTCCCTCTGAAACATTTAGTAGTGTGTGGCGTTGCGAGTGGCATTAATAGTTGTATTTTTGGCTGGGCACAGTGGCTCATGCCTGTAATCACAGCACTTTGGGAGGCTGAGGCAGGTGAATCATGAGGTCAAGAGATGAGATCATCCCGGCCAACGTGGTGAAACCCCATCTCTATTAAAAATACAAAAATTAGATGGGCGTTGTGGTGCACATCTGTAGTCTCAGCTACTTGGGAGTCTGAGGCAGGAGAATCACTTGAACCCAGGAGGCAGAGGTTGCAGTGAGCCAAGATCACGCCACTGCAGTGCAGCTTGGCAACAGAGTGAGACTCCATCTCAAAAAAAAAAAAAGTTGCATTTTTATCCTTTTAATGTAACTACATGACTTTATTACATTATAAGAATTAGTCACTGATCTTTTATAAATGTTTACACAACACTTTTCATATTCCTTTTTGTTTGGTTGTTGTTGGGTTTTGTTCTATTTTTGCTTTTGGACAGACTTATTGGATACTAACTATAAGGTACTTTCTCGTCATTTAATTTTCACAACCACCAGGTGAAAAATGCCCATTTACAGATTTAAAAAAAAAAAAAAAACCAGCAAAAAACATAGGTAGGATCAAGCCAGTTATAATGAAGTTCTGTCATTTCAGGGAGATGGGGTAGTACTGTGATTAGAAGTACAGGTTCTCAGTCAGATTGAGGGTTTGAGCCATGATCTACTGCTTACCTTACTGTGTGGCTTTCGGGAAGTTACTTCAACTCTGTGTGCCTCCATTTCCTCACTCTAACTGACTCCTAGGGTTGTTCTGAGGCATACATGAGGAATTAATACATTTTAGGCAGTTAGGACAGTTCCTGCACCTAATAAGTACCCCAGGAATGTTAGCTGTTCTTATATTAATATCCACATTTCCAGAAGCTTTCTACAATTGACAGTATCAGTGGCAATGTCTGTGAGACCATGCAGAAAAACATCTTATTGTCTTAAGGTCATCTTAATGTGGAATAGAAGGAAACTAGACTTAGAGTAGTATTCCTGAATTAGCTCTATGGCGTCAGAAAACTTCTTTTTTTTTTTTTTTTTTTTTTTTTGAGAAAAAGTATTGCTCTGTCACCCAGACTGGAGTGCAGTGGCGCAATCTCGGCTCACTGCAGCCTCTGCCTCCTGGGTTTAAGCAATTCTCTTGCCTCAGCCTCCTGAGTAGCTGGGATTACAGGCACATGCCATCATGCCCAGCTAATTTTTGTAGTTTTAGTAGAGATGGGTTTTCACCATGTTGGCCAGGCTGGTCTTGAACTCCTGACCTCGTGATCCTCTTGCCTTGGCCTCCCAAAGTTCTGGGATTACAGGCATGAGCCACAGAAAACTAATTTTAAGTTTTCCAAACATCAGTTCCATCTTTAAAATGAGTGCTCAGTCAGCTGATCTCTCGGGTCCCTTCTAGCCTGCTGGTTCCACCAGAATTACACATGTGACCTTGGTAAATGACTCTAGTTTGCTCTACAAGCCCCAAGAGGCCTGTGATTTAATGGCTTAGATTCAGTGAACAAAAAGAGAAAAATAGAGAACAGGATGAAGTAAATACTTTCCATAATTATTAACAGTTTTTGGAAATTTATTTTTTCTACCTATTCCTTTCCTTATTTTCTCAAGATTGTATAGTTTGCAGAGCTTTGGGGGGCTCAGATACCTGGAAATGAAGTGAACAATATATATAAAATTGTAGATATGTAAACATATACATGAATATATATTATACTATTGCTATAAAATGTATATATATATTAATTTAAATATGTATGCAGTAGATTATAAACTCCTTTCAAAGGACATGACATTTTTTTTTCTTAAATCACCGATAAGTGAGATAAAGTAACAAGTTGCAATTGTAACATCTCTATTTGGATAATTGTTCAAGAAATTTAATTACAGGATTTTCTGTATCACAAATAATCTATTAACTTTGATGAAACTATGAAGGTTTTTTCCTATGATTATTTGAAATAGATTTTTTGTTTTCATGTTATTGGTGCGATACCTGCAATAAGTAAAATTCAGTGAGATTGAGTCATTTAACAAATATGTTAATAGTTACTATGTACCCAGCACAGTTCTAGATGCCTGAGATCTATCAGTGAATGAAATAGACAGAACTCCTTGCCTTCCTGGAATTTACAATCTAATGGTAGAGTCAGACAGTAAACACCCTAACAAATGGGTTAAATGATGGAATGTGATAAGCGCTATAGAGAAAAAATAAAGCAGGCTAAAGGGGATTGGCCATGTTAGGATAGGAGTTAGGATGCAATAGGGCAGTCAGGGAAAGCCTCATGAAGAAAGTGGGCAGAAATTTGTAAAGGAGTTAGCCACACAGCCATCTGGGGAGAAGCATTCACGACAGAGGGAACAGTCTGTGCAACAGCCTCATGGCAAGAATATAACCTGTGTGTTCATGGAGGTCGGTGTGTTCTGACAGGTATGAGGAAGGAGGAACATTCTAGGAAATGAGGTGGGGGGAGCAGGAGTTGGAGTGCAGGTCATGGGGAACGTTGTAGACTGTTTTAAGGATGTCTTTAGTGAGATGAGAAATCACTGGAGGACATTGAGATGTGTGGTATAAGTTAACGTCTTTACATAATTGAAATACAACATTCTTTCTCAACATTATTAAGTAAATGAATTATCTTTCCTTCTGAAGTTATTACATTACTCCTACCCAAAAAGGCAGAAAAAAGAAATTTTTATATTTCAAAAATGTATATTTACAAGTAGAATATTAGTGATCCCTATTTTGTGTGTGTGCTTGAACAGAGAAATATGGAACTGAAGAAGGTATTATATTCTTCACTTTCAGTTGCAGATTTGTTTTCCTCAGGCTACTTATATTTAAGAAAAAATGCTATTTTAGATTGACAGTATTAAGAGTCAAAACAGATGGCATCTTGGGGTGTGTTTTTGTAACACAAGATAATGTAAATCTTTGCATCTATCTCAGGGTAGTCTGCAAATAAGGTAGTTTTATTAGGCACTGAATTATCACCACTTAGATTTTATGTGTGTTTTGATTTCCTTGCTAAGTGAAATATTTTTGTTTTCATTCTTTCCCTTTGCCCTCTTCTTCCAGAAGTACATCAGGGGAACCAAAAGAAAGAGACAAGGAAGAGGGTAAAGATTCTAAGCCGCGTTCTTTGCGGTTCACATGGAGTATGAAGACCACTAGTTCAATGGACCCTAATGACATGATGAGAGAAATCCGAAAAGTGTTAGATGCAAATAACTGTGATTATGAGCAAAAAGAGAGATTTTTGCTTTTCTGTGTCCATGGAGATGCTAGACAGGATAGCCTCGTGCAGTGGGAGATGGAAGTTTGCAAGTTGCCACGACTGTCACTTAATGGGGTCCGCTTCAAGCGAATATCTGGAACATCTATTGCCTTTAAGAACATTGCATCAAAAATAGCAAATGAGCTTAAGCTGTAAGGACATCCAAATTTACAGGTTCAGGGAAGATGCATACATATATGAGGTACAGTTTTTGAATGTACTGGTAATGCCTAATGTGGTCTGCCTGTGAATCTCCCCATGTAGAATTTGCCCTTAATGCAATAAGGTTATACATAGTTATGAACTGTAAAATTAAAGTCAGTATGAACTATAATAAATATCTGTAGCTTAAAAAGTAGGTTCACATGTACAGGTAAGTATATTGTGTATTTCTGTTCATTTTCTGTTCATAGAGTTGTATAATAAAACATGATTGCTTAAAACTTGTATAGTTGTCTAGATTTCTGCACATAAATGTACGTTTGATGGTTTGATTTGAAAATGTTCTTCCCTGTTATTTACATCCTGGTGGGTTTTTTAAATTCTTACTTCCATCATGCAATTTTTGAAAATTGTGTCCAGAATTAAAAGTGCATAGAAATAGTCTTTACAATTGTAGCATGGACGTTGAAAAATTATTTTAAAATCATATTTAAATTTAAACCAGAAGCTGAAAAATAGATCAGCTTTATTATACACAAAATTATTCCTGCTTATCTTTGCTCTTTTCCTTGTTATCCCACAAGGTTTAGTTGAGAAGATACAAAATGTTTACAGTGTTGGCACTTATAGTTTTTAAATTCAAGTACATGAAATTCAATAATAGCTTTGCCTTGAGCTAACTAAGAAGTACTGGGGAAAAAGTTAAGTCTACATCAGGTTTCTTTTGAACTTTGAAGTGTTTTCTGACCCACTGCTAACTGTAGCAGCAAAATTAANTAAAAAAAAAAAAAAAAAAAACAAGAAACAAAAAACAATACTTTATCTGGCTATGATAAACTGTCACGTAGATTTGCTGCCTTCAGAATACCACAGTGTAATTGCGGGGATATAATAATATTGGGACTGTTTCATAGCACAAACTCATCTTTACAGTGTTGATCAATGCATCAGTTAAGAAATAATGCCACCTCAGGAATTAACTGGCATTGGGAGCATTTGCCTCATTCTCCTATCCTCTTCACTCTGCCACTGTAATATCTATAACTACTTAAGAGACTTGTGAGCAAAACATACTATTTATAACAGTATATTATTGATTTATGCTTATGTGGTTGTTCAGTTTGTTCCCATGTAACTCGTTTGTTTTAAATATTTTGCCAGATTTCTTGTATTTATTCCACATCATTATGCCTATAACGTGCCGCTTTGTAATTGGGCATTTGCCTTTGTTTCTTTCATAATTAGTGATATATGCGATGTAAAACCACTAGTAAAGGTACATTTTAATACTTGTTATTTTATACTGAATTAGCCTTGGAGGTTGACTGTGCAATGTTATTTACTGTTGTAATTACTGTAATATCAACATATGGGCCCCATCTGCACACTCTTGAAAAATAGAAAGTGTATTCAAAATTTATCAGTTTAAAGAAAATAAAGCTGTGATAAATACTGTAATTCCAACCTACATTAGAAGGCTCTAAGTGTAGGTGATGTGCCATTCCATAATGGCTTTCCAGACAAGGGTGAATTTTACATTCTGTACTGTACTGTGATGTAGCTTTCTTCTGTAACAGTTATGTTCTAAAATGAAGTGTTTTGTTTTTTTTTTTTTTTTGCCTTAGCAAAGGGTAGTGTTTGAAAAAAAAATGTGTAGCCCCTTTTTAACCTAGTATTCATTCAAAAAAAATTGATGCAAATCTTTATTCACTTTCACTGGTGCACACTGAAATTTTACTTGAACAGTTCTCATAATAAAGCACTTGTCGTTTGCTCTTTATCAGAATGTGAATTACCTGTTTTCTAGTACAAAAGTATTCTGTATGAGGAGTTTATTGTATGTGTTCTAAATTTAGTTGGCAAAGGGTGATGCTGTGAAGGTTTTCAAGATTATTGAAGCTATGAAGGTTTCTTGTCATTATGACAAGAGAATTTAATCTTTTTATAGGAATTCCTATCACTGATACTTTTTAAAAAAATAGACCTCATGTGTTTTCCACGGTAGAAACTGATGTTTTTTACGTTTTCTCACTGTGGTCAACTCTTATATGTTTGTGGAAAGGAATTTTACTTCAATATCTTTTATGAACTAAAAATGAAATCTTGATACTCACTTTAGATTTTTTATTTTCTGTGTTCATGACAACATAAATATTTTTTGAAAATTTAGAGGAATTTTACAATATGTTTGCATAAATAAATACCAGTTTATGTTCACTGGCTATGTGATACCAGGATTTCCTTGGCTTCTGTTGAAATATTATTTGATATAGCATCCCTTAAATTAATTATTTTGTAGAAACTGGGGCATAGCATTTTATTTGTTAAATGGAAAGAATAAGATGAAATATACTCCAGAGCCTTGATCCAATAATATTCTCTAAAATATAATTTGAATTTAAAACTGAAAAGATCTTATTTTGAGGTGATTTTCACCAGTAGTGCCATTTCATACCATGCGGGGGGAAAAGCATATGGTGAGCAGCAAGCGCCAATTTACTGTAAACAAGTCATTCCATTAACCTCTGCAAATTAATCAAGATCATCTCTGCCTTCATCTTCAAAATATCTACTGAAATATCTACTATGTCTTAAGAGACATAAAAAATTATAAAAGATGGTTCCTACCTCTCTCAGATTTTGGTCCACTTGAAAAGACAAACTAAATATATGCAAAAGTAAAACACACACACACACACACACACACACACACACACACACACAGAAGAAACTGAAAGCACTCAAACCACCACAGATAATAGATGCCATAGAAATTCAGAGAAGAATTCTGTATGGACACTGGAAAGGCAGGTCTTTTAAGGGACTTGAAGACTGGGCAAAATTTAAGAGACAATAGAAAAGACCCTATAGATGGAAAAAAGGCTTCAAGTTAGTAATAGCTCTAAGACATGTTAAAAATGAACCACGTATTCTAGGAAGTGGCAGGGTTCACATAGGTTGATTAATAGCTGCTTATATAAAGCATTAATTGGCAGTCTCAGCTTGAACTTGACCTATGGATAGAGGGGAGCAATTAGGAGGGTTTTTTAAGCCAAGGAAGTGCCTAATAAATTGGTTGTTAAAGAATGGTCCATTAATTCAGCAAGTTTGTGGAGTGCCAGTGTACATTAGAGTCTAGGTTCTGGGAAATAGCAGTAAAAAAATATGTAACAGAAATGTATGGACTGGATTAAAGAGTAGAGGCAGGAAGATCTTTTCAGAGGTTGAAACAGTAAAGCATGAATGAAATACCATATATGTGGGGTGGTTAACATAGAGTGGAAAAAGGAAGAGACATTTCAAAAAATGTTTCAAAAAGGTATCATGGCCCGGTTGCAATGGCTCATGCCTGTAATCCCAACACTTTGGGAGGCTGAGTGGGTAGATCGCTTGAGCTCAGGAGTTCAAGACCAACCTGGGCAACATGGTGAATCTCTGTCTCTATAAAAAATAAATAATTAGCCAGATGTGGTGGCATGCACCTATAGTCCCAGTAATTGGGAGGCTGAGGTAGGAGGATTACCTGAGCCTAGGGGGCAGAGATTGCAGTGAGCTGAGATCATGCCACTGCCCTCCAGCCTGGGTGACAGAGTGGTCCCTGCCCCTCCTCCCCCACCCAAAAAAAACAAGATAACATGAATAGGATTCACAGACTATAAGAAAGATAACTGGATGGGAGCAGAGCTTCCTGGCATAGGATTCAACTTTCAGCTTGCATTTTAAGACTTCCGCTTTCACCTGACATGGAGTAACAGTACTAGATTTACTCTCCCACCTAAGACAATGAAGAAACAAGATGAGATATATGAAATAATTTCACACATTTTCATCAGAATAAAAACAATTTTTAAGGCATTAGCTGTTAGTTAATGAAGAACAATGATCCTTGAGAGGAAAACAAACAAAATGACCTCTGATCGGTCCAGCTTGTGGCACAGGGAGAGGAAAATCAAGTTGGAGCTTGGCGTTCCCTCTGGTTAAGAAGTCAGAACTGGGCCAAGACAGCTGGAGTCTGCAGGGAAGAAGCGGGTGGAGGATACCAAAAAACAGCTTTGGAGACCTGCAGAAATCAGCACATGAATGTAAGAAAACTATGTGAGGTCAGTGAAAGAACCCCCTGAAAGTAATGGAACAATCATTGAATCTCATGCAAGGGTAATATCTGTTCCAACCAGCCACTTGTAGAAAACAATTCATGGAGCAATGGGCAGAGTACTTAGAAGAGTTTTGCCTCAGTAGTGGAAAGTACTTAGCGCTAGACTAAATACTGTCTTGGTACTGTTTAACAAAAGCCATATCCAGAAGGATAAGGGTTTCTGAGTAACAATTATGTCCCAGGACAAAGCTCAAAAATATCAGAATAGAAAATGTGCCAGGTGTGGTGGATCACGCCTGTAATCCCAGCACTTTGGGAGGCCGAGGCGGGTGGATCACCTGAGGTCAGGAGTTTGAGATCAACCTGGTCAACATGGTTAAACCCCGTCTCTACTAAAAACATACAAAAATTATCTGGGTGTGGTGGCGGGTGCCTGTAATCTCAGCTACTCAGGAGGCTGAGGCAGGAGAATTGCTTAAACCTGGGATGCAGAGGCTGCAGTGAGCCGAGATCACACCATTGTACTCCAGCCTGGACGACAAGAGTGAAACTCCATCGCAAAAAAAAAAGGAAAGAAAATGTACATCATTCAACAAGGTAATAGTCATCATAGCTAGCATTCGTTCAAGGTTATCCTGCATGCAGATATGCAGGAAAATACAACGCATAATGAGAAATGTCCATTTACACTGAAACAGAAATGGTGGAGATGATCAAATTCATAGATGAAGACATTAAAACAATTACTATGACTATATGTTATATGTTCAGGAAGTTAGAAAAAAGGTTAAGTAAAGATAATTCACGTAAAAAACACTATTCAAACAGTAGAAATGAAAATTAAGATTTCTGAGAAGAACACACAAATGGAATTAGTAGATTGGGCATTGCAGAAGAAAAGATAGTGGACTTAACATATAACAATAGAAATCCAAAATGAAACAAAAAACAGTTGAAAAAAGATCAGAGAGCTGTAGGACAACTTCAAGCAGTTTAGTATGTGTAGAGTCCCAGCAAAGAGGAAGAGGTGGGGAAAGAAAAAATGTTTCAAGATGTAATGACCAGAATTTTCCCAAATTTTTAGGAAACCACAGACCTAAAATGTTTCATAAATATCAATAAAAAAATTCTACTAAGTTTTCATATCACACGTTACTTAAAACCAACAAGGGGAAAAAACAACAGAAAACAAGCCAGAAGAAACTAGACACATTATGTAAGCGGGAAAAAAAAAGGAACAAAAATAAGAACAACAGCTGACTCTTGCAGAAATGATGCAAGCCAGACAAGTACTGGGGAAAGTATAAACTTACAAACTGGAGTTCTATACCCAGATAAAATATCTTTCTAAAACAAAGGTGAAATAAAGATGTTCAGACACATAAGAGCTGAAAGAATGTATCACTGGCAGACTTGCATTAGAGCTGAGAGGCCAGAGAAAGAAATGTTAAATAAAGTTCTTCATGGAGAAGAAAATATATACCAGATAGGAGTCTACAGAAAGGTAAGCACCAAAAATAACAACTATGTTGATAGTAAAAATATGAACAATACATTGTAAGATTTATAACATGTAAAGGTAAAAGTTATGGCAACGTAGTACAAAAGCCTGAAGGTTTTTTGCAAAGCTCTTATATCATGTGTGTAGTGGAGATGGATTATGTTAAAGATGCGTACTGTAAACCTTGCAGCAACCAATAAAAATACAAAATAGAATTATAGCTATTGAGCCAACAAAGGAGACAAAATGGAATTTTAAAAATTCTTCCTGGAATTACATCAGACTAAAAAGCTTCTGCACAGCAAAGGAAACAATCAAAAGAGTGAAAAGACAACTTATGGGATGGGAGAATATATGTGTGAACTATACATTTGAAAAGGAGCTAATATCCAAAATTTATATGAACTCAATAATAAGAAAACTAATAACCTGATTGAAAAATGGGGAAAGGACCCACATAGATATTTCTCAAAAGAAGACATTCTAATGGCCAACAGTCATAAGAAGGCAGAATGTTCAATAGCACTAGTCATCAGGGAAGTGTAAATTAAAACCACAATGAGATATCACCTCACACCTGTTAGAATGACTATTATAAATTGCTGAATGATAATTAACACTGGCAAGGATGCAGAGAAAAAGGAACTTTCGTACACTGTTGGTGGGAATGTAAATTAGTACAGCCATTATGGAAAATAGTATGGAAGTTTCTCAAAAAATTAAAAATAGTACTACCATGTGCTACAGCAATCCCACTACTGGGTATGCATCCAAAGAATATGAAATCTGTGAGTTGAAGAGATAGCTGCACTCCCATGTTCACTGCAGCATATTAACAATAGGCAAGATATGGTGTCTACCTAAATGTCCGTAAACAGATGAATGGATAAGAAAATGTGGCATATATACATAATGGAATACTATTCAGCCTTAACAAAGGAAGAAAATCCTGTCATTTGTGACATGAATGACACCTGCAGGACATTGTGTTAAGTGCAATAAGCTAAGCACAGAAAGACAAATATCATATGGTCTCACTTATAGGTGGACTCTTTAAAAAGTCAAACTCATAGAAACAGAGAGTAAAATAGTAGTTACCAGAGGCTGAGGGAGAAAGGAAGATTGGGGAGGTATTGGTCAAAGGACACAAAATCAGAAGGAATAAATTCAAGAGACCTAGTGTATATTGTGACTGTAGATAATATGTTTTATACTTGAAAATTGCTAAGACAAGATTTTTAAGTGTTCTCACACAAAATATATGTATGTGAGCTAATGCATGTTAAATTGCATGATTTAGCCATTCCACAATGTATACATATATCAAAACATCATGTTGGCTGGGTGTAGTGGCTCCCACCTGTAATCCCAGCATTTTGGGAAGCCGAGGCAGGAGGATCGCTTGAGCCCAGGAGTTCAAGACCAGCCTGGACAACATAGTGAGACCCTGTCTCTACAAAAAATAGAAAAAATTTAGCTGGACATGGTGATGCGCGCCCGTAGTCCCTGTAGTCCCATCTGCTTGGGAGATGGAGGCGGGAGGATCACTTTGGCCTGGGAAGTAGAGGCTGCAGTGAGCTGAGGTCATGCCACTGCACTGCAGCCTGGCAACATAGCAAGGCCATCTCTAAAAAAAAAAAAAAAAAATTACAGCCTATTTTACAAGGCTGTTAGAACACAGTATACATGGCAATACAAAAACCCATTTGTATATATGGAGTGTTAAATATAAGAAATATAAATAGAAGATATAAATATAAAATATAAGAAACATCATCTTTTAAAAATCATTAATATTTTTAAATTTCAGAGACTGAAGAATTTCAGTCTCTGACAAGCCGGTGTCAGAGAACTTTGAAGTTCTCTCACTTCAAAGCTCTACTGTGTGATCATTGCAAATAGACATGTTCTGTAACATTTCCTAATAATTGCTGCTATACTCAGTGGTTTTGTGCTAATACATTTGAAATATAGACAAGGCGTGGGGAAATGATACTTCAATCTTGATCTTTTTTCTTCTAAAAAAAGTAATTCAAAAAAATTAGTGACATTTACTTTGAAAATCAAAATACTTGGAAAAAGTAATACTTTTTACTTAGTAATATTACTGTAACTTTTACTTTGAAAAAAGGTGGCATTTCTTAGTTTTAGTCTTAGTTTATCTCTAAGTCAGTCATATTTTGACATAGTTGAGAATGTGCAAGTAAAACAACGGAAAACTTCTCCTCAATATTTATGATGTCAAACTTTCTTACAAGCTTCTAATATCTAACTCATACCTTTTTACCTATAAACAAATCTAACTGGAATTCTTTATACATTCCCCAAATGCAAATTTTATTAAAGTAGCATCCGAGTTATATTAATATTTTGTCTTCATGCCACCATTAATTAGATTATTCGACATGAGGCATTCCGAGGTTGGATATCCCTGTACCCATTGTGGACAATTTTTTCAACTCCAACAGTAATTCATATAGATTATTATTATCCATGTCTAGATAACTGATAATAAATGTCCAAGAATCAAAATATAAATTGAAAGAGCTCTTATGATGCTGGCTCTAAATTAAGCTGTCTCCCAAAACTGGTGATGCTACCGCCGTTTCAGTGGTAACAAAGCCAAGGCCAGCCTGCCCTAAATATTGCCAAGGGCAGGCACAAGAGCACAAAGAAAACCATTGTCCCAAAGGAAACCCCTCTTCCCCACTCCCATCCCTCCAGCTCCGTCCTCCACTGGGAGGGGCCTGAAGCACAAGCATGTGGACAATTTCCTGATCTGCCTTTATTTTATTCAGCCAGTTACAAGTCTTATTAAATCTGTGATCATTCAACTTGCTCTTCCCCATTTTGATTTTTCCAGATGTGTAGCTGAAATCTAGGTATACTTTCCATTCTATTTAATAATAATAACAACAAGAGGAAAGAGGAGGAGGAAGGAAAGGTTATCTGGTGTAATGCATTTCTTAAGGAATCCATGCTAATTGCTAATAATTACCTTTCATTTTCCTTCCTCAGTGCTTAGTTCCTAAGCCACTCAAAGATCTTTCTAGATCTCTGATGTGTACCTGTTTTGGTAGTGTCTAGTGCCTCTTCTGTTTTGCTCAGTTTCTCAAAGCACACTTCCAGCAATTCAGAAATTTCACATTATTTTTTCTGAAGTTTGCCAGAAGTATTTATTTTGCAAACACATTAGTGGGACTTGGGACTCATAAAGAAGAAAGCCACCATATAAACACAGGGCCTCCTGTAACATCTGGTGAGCCAGGAGAATTCTGAAACAAATACACAATAATTGGCACCAAGCAAACCAGAGCAATAAAACATTGCACCACAGCTCCTAGTAAACAGCCTGGCTCATCTCAGCCACTTAAAATGCCACTTGGGGTGAGCCAGGTTGATGTAGCTGGTCTTCTTTTTAAGAGCATTTCAAGAGGCTGAAGTTGACAAGCTGGTGTCAGAGACTGAAGTTCTCTCACTTCAAGATATTTGAAGTTATCTAAATGCATACATTTTTCTCAAGGTAATATTGCTGTTTGCCTATGTATCCAAAGCTTCATCTATGATATACTATACTATGCCATGCAATACCTGCCATATAGTTCCAGATCATTCCACTCCATCTAAAAGACCCTTTTGAGTACCTAACAAATGTAAACTATTGGGGGGAAAAAGTAATATATTAAAAAGATGAGGTGAAGGAATTCTCTTGGTTTCTACAATTTTTTTTTTTTTTTTGACAGACTCTCCATCACCCAGGTTGTAGTGTAGTGGTGAGATCTTGGCTCACTGCAACCTCCACCTCTGGGGCTCAAGTGATTCTCCTGCCTCAGCCTCCTGAGTAGCTGAGATTATAGGCGCGCATCACTACGCCCAGCTAATTTTTGTATTTTTAGTAGAGACGGGGTTTCACCATGTTGGTCAGGCTGGTCTCAACCTCCTGACCTCATGATCTGCCTGTCTTGGCCTCCCAAAGTTCTGGGATTACACCCAGCCGGTTTCTACAATTTAAAAAATTAAGAAATTTTCTATGCTGAGCTGTTCTAGTGCCTTTGAATGTCACTTTTGCAGCTAAGAGTCATAAAATAACTCAGAATGGCAATAAAAATAACCTCGTATGCTATTGTTTTTAAAATAAAACTATGTATTCATATTCTTATTAAAATGACAGATGTTTGATGAAAATTTAGATATACAAGTAAGCCAAAAGAGGAAAAACAAAACACTGAAACACCTCACTATCCAGAAACCATTGTGAATATTTTGCTGTATGTCCTCCAGTATATTTCAATAGCAAATTCTGCATATAAACAGTGAGTTTGAGTGTTGGGGGTTGATCAAGGAAAAGACCAGACCACGAGGTGGCAGTAGCACACAGAGCTTTATTTGGATGAGGCTTGGACAGATTGCATGGAAGGGGAGAGTCCTCACATCAGGAGACCTTCCAGATACAGCAGCAGGGCCATCACCATGAGGGGAAAAGGACAAGGAAACTCCAAGGGAGAGGAGGATCAGAGAGGGGTTTGCAGAGTGAGGATGTCACTTAGAAGCATAGTGAGGAGTTTCTTGGTCATAGATCCCCAAGGGACAGCAGCCATCTGGGGTCCTTCATAGCCCCATAGTTTGTCTTGTATATGGCGTGAAGTTATTGGATGCAGTTTCACAAGTTATACAAAACAGGCGGGCTCTAAAAGGGTAAAAAATATTTGAGCTATATTTACAGTAATTGGATGTGAAAGAATTCGAATTTGGTGCTGGCAGTCTTGAGTTAACAGTCTTGGGCTGTGGTACAGAAGGAAACAGCATGGAGGTCGATACACAGAGGCCGTCTTGAACTCATTTATTCAATAGTAGTTTATTTATTATTTATTATTATTATTTTTTGAGACGGAGTCTCACTCCATCGCCAGACTGGAATGCAGTGGCATGATCTCGGCTTACTGTAACCATGATGTATATGTGCCACATTTTCTTTATCTACTCTATCATTGATGGGCATTTGGGTTGGTTCCAAATCTTTGCTAGTGTAAACAGTGCCACAACGAACATATGTGTGCACATATCTTTATAGTAGAATGATTCATATTCCTTTGGGTATATACCCAGTACTGGGATTGCTGGGTCAAACGGCATTTCTATTTCTAGATCCTTGAGGAATCGCCACACTGTCTTCCACGATGGTTGAACTAATTTACACTCCCACCAACAGTGTAAAAGTTTTCCTGTTTCTCCACATCCTCTCCAGCATCTGTTGTCTCCAGATTTTTTAATGGTAGCTGTTCTAACCGGCGTGAGATGGTATCGCAATGTGGTTTTGATTTGCATTTCTCTAATGACCAGTGATGATGAGCATTTTTTCATATGCTTGTTTGCCTTATAGATGTCTTCTTTTGAAAAGTGTCTGTTCATATCCTTCACCCACTTTTTGATGGGGTTCTTTGTTTTTGTCTTGTACATTTGTTTTAGTTCTTTGTAGATTCAGATGGGTAGCTTGCAAAAATTTTTTCCCATTCTGTTGGTTGCCAGTTCACTCTAATGATTGTTTCTTTTGCTGTGCAGAAGCTCTTAAGTTTAACTAGATTCCATTTGTCTATTTTGGCTTTTGTTGCCATTGCTTTTGGTGTTTTAGTCATGAAGTCCTTTGCCTATGCCTATGTCCTGAATGGTATTGCCTAGGTTTTCTTCTAGAGTTTTTATGGTGTTAGGTCTTATGTTTAAATCTTTAATCCATCTGGAGTTAATTTTTGTATAAGGTATAAGGAAAGGGTCCAGTTTCAGCTTTCTGCATATGGCTAGCCAGTTTTCCCAACACCATTTATTAAACAGGGAATCCTTTCCCCATTGCTCGTTTTTGTCAGATTTGTTCAAGTTCAGATTGTTGTAGATGTGTGGTGTTACTTCTGAGGCCTCCATTGGTCTATATCTCCATTTAGGTACCAATACCATGCTGTTTTGATTACTGTAGCCTTGTAGTATAATTTGAAGCTCTCTGGAAACCTAGTCCAAAGGAGGATGCACCGCCTCATCTCTGCACAGGACTTTCCTTCCACCTCCCAGTGTTAACTTGCCTCTTCCGAGAGGCAGCATTTTCCCTCAACCCTCTTTGAATAAAGGCTGTTCATTTCCTCTGCCGCATGTGTTTCCATAAAAAGAGTGTCCCCACCTCATCTTGCTGCTTTGTGGAAGTGTGAAGTAATGTACAGGAGTCATCTTTGTTTTCTTTTTTTTGAGAGAGTCAAACTCTGTTGCCCAGGCTAGAGTGCAGTGGCACGATCTCGGCTCACTGCAACCTCTGCCCTGGGGTTCAAATGAGTCTCTTACCTCATCCTTCCAAGTAGGTGGGACTACAGGCACAAGCCACCAGGCCTAGCTACTGATGGTATTTTTAGTAGAGACGAGGATTTGCCATGCGGCCAGGCTGGTCTTGAACTCCCAACATCAAGTTATCTGCCTGTCTCAGCCTCCCAAAGTGCTGGAATTACAGGCATGAGCCACCACACCTGGCAAGGAGTCATCATTAACCAGATGAAAGACAGCAGTGCAGAAAGATAACAGCCCAAAACCTGCCCATGTCCTGCATTGGACCTACTTTTCATAGACTTGATGGTCTTCGTGGTGTTTTCTACTTAGCATGGTTCCCTCCAAGAACTTTCTCAGCAGTCCTTACCAAAATCAAATCTGTTATTAGACATGTTGCTTAGGCCGGGCACGGTGGCTGACACTTGCATTCCTAGCACTTTGGGAGAACGAGGCGGGTGGATCACCTGAAGTCAGGGGTTCAAAACCAGCCTGGCCAACATGGTGAAACCCCATCTCTACTAAAAATACAAAACTTAGCTGGGGATGTTGGTGCATGCCTGTAATCCCAACTACTCTGGAGACTGAGGCAGGAGAACCACTTGAACCTACGAGGTGGAGGTTGCAGTGAGCTGAGATCATACCACTATACTCCAGCCTGCATGACAGAGTAAGACTCTGTATCAAAAAAAAAAAAAAGACATGTTGCTTAGAAATAGCAATGACATGCTGGGCACTGGTGGCTCACATCTGTAATCCCAGCACTTTGGGAGGCTGAGGCAGGCAGATCACCTGAGGTCAGGAGTGCTAATACCAGCCTTGCCAACTTAACATGGTGAAAACCCGTCTCTACTAAAAACACAAAAATTAGCTGGACGTGGTTGTGCGTGCCTGTAATCCCAGCTTCTCTGAAGGCTAAGGCAGGAGAATCATTTGAACCCAGAGGGTGGAGGTTGCAGTGAGCCAAGATTGTGCCATTGCATTCCAGCCTGGGCAACAGAGCGAGACTCCTTCTCAAAATAAATAAATAAATAAAAGAAACAACGATGACAGTAACAAATAACCTGATTAAAAATGGGCAAAGGAACTGGATAGACATTTCTGCAAAGAAGATATAAAAATGGCCAATAAACACACGAAAAAATGTTCAAGATCACTAATCCCTAGGGAAATGCAAATCAAAACCACAATGAGATACACCTGACACCAATTTGATGCCTACTGTAAAAAACAAAAACAAAAAGTATTGGCAAGTATGTGGAGAAATTGGAACTCTTGTGAATTGCTGATGGGAAGGTAATGTGCAGCCCCTGTGAAAAACAGTACGGTGATTCCTCGAAAAATTAAAAATAGAATTACCATATGGTCCAGCAATTCTACTTCTGGGTATATACACAAAAGAATTGAAAGCAGGGACTTCAATGTATTTGCACAACCATATTCATAATAGTATTGTCCACAATAGCCAAAAGGTGGAAGCAACCCAGTGTTCATTGACAGATGAATGGATAATGAATGGGTAAACATAATGTGATGTATATGTACAATGGAATATTATTTCATTTGAAAGGGGAATGAAATTCTAATACATGCTACAGTATGGATGGGCATTGAGGACATTATACTAAGTGAAATAAACAGTCACAAAAGGACAAATATAGTACGGTTCTTCTTATATGAGGTACCTAGAGTAGTCAATTTCATAGAAACAGAAAGAACGGTGGTTGCCAGGGGCTAGGGAGAGGGGATAAAGAGGAATTAGGATACGAACAAAGGGCAGACACAACCCCTGCTCATCGAAGCCAACCCCTCAATGCTAGTTAGACACATATTCTCTTACATAATTTATTCTTCTTTTTTTCTAAACTTAGCAGATATAATTCAGTCCCTACAGCTTCATTCGTGGGACTCTTCCAATATTCTCTTTTCAAGATAGTAATTCCAAATTTGTATACTTTTGAGTGACTTTGCATCTTAATGTCTCCTTTGCCCTTCCTTTAGAGCAGACTGATTTGGGTAAAGAATATCTGACAAGTACTGCAAAACAGGACAGCCATCAGAGACTCTTCCCTGTGACATCTGTTTCTTTTTTTCCTTTTCTTCTTTCTTTCCTTCTCTCTCTCTCTCTTTCTTTTCTTCTTTCTTTCCTTCTCTTTCTGTTTTTCTTTCTCCTTTCTTTCCTTCCTTCCTTCCTTCCTTCCTTCCTTCCTTCCTTCCTTCCCTTCCTCCCTCCCTCCCTCCTTTCTTTCTTTCTTTCTCTTTCTTTCTTTCTTTCTTTCTTTCTTTCTTTCTTTCTTTCTTTCTTTCTCTCACTCTCTTTCCTTCTTTCTTTCTCTTTCTTCCTCTCTCGCTCTCTTACTTTTTTTTGGACTCTCAGTATATTACCCAAGCTGGAGTACAGTGGTGTGATCTCAGCTCACTGCAGCCTCCGTCTTCTGGGTTCAAGCGGTTCTCCTGCCTCAGCCTCCCAAGTAGCTGGGACTACAAGCATGCACTACCCTGCCTGGCTAATTTTTGTAGTTTTAGTGGAAATGGGGTTTCATCATCTTGACCAGGCTGATCTCGAACTCCTGACCTCAAGTGATCCACCTGCCTTGGTCTCCCAAAGTGCTGGGATTAGAGGTGTGAGCCACCGTGCCCAGTGACACCTCAGTTTTATGAGCATCAGTGTGGTCTCTGCTCTCTCCCTATGAAAAGAGTTGTTTTCCCACTTCCCTTGCAACTTTCTGGTAGCCCTTCTCCTCATCAAATAATAATTAAGTAAAAATTTTAAAATTTCATGTTTTAACTCATAAAAATGCATTCTACTTATTGTTGCTATTATTTGAAAATTAAATGACCCCAAAATAGGCACACAGCTGACATAACTTGTTTTTCTCAGCTATTTGTAAAGGAGATGAAAAGGTTGGATTAATCCAAGTAGTTTTACTTCAAATGTTGAGTACAAAGTGGGATCTAAACTTGAGTGTTAGTATGTTTTCTTTAATCTGTTCCTTTTTGAAGGTATAATCCGGTCTCTTAAATGAATTTTACTTAACTATGGAAGTAAATGTATCCAGACTGAAAAACTGGTTCTAGACTGAAAAACTGGTTCCAATTTTGCTTCCACACTTAGTGTTCTCAGAAGATCAGGGACGATGAAGCCTGAGAAACTATTTTAGTCATGCCTTCATTCCTCTCCTGAGGAAATTGGGTTCAAAGACGTCTTAAGTGATTTGATCCAAAGTCTTTCCCAGCAAAGTCTCCACCCTGGCTTTTGGAATCCCAGCCTGCTGCACTGCTGCTTCTTTCCACCATCATCATCAACAACCACCTACCAATACCCACGTTTCTCTTTGTGGACCTAACTTTTTTTCTTTTTGAGACGGTGTCTTGCTCTGTTGCCCAGGTTGGAGCGCAGTGGCGCAGTCTCAGCTCACTGCAACCTCCGCCTCCCGGGTTCAAGCGATTCTTCCGCCTCAGCCTCCCGAGTAGCTGGGACTACAGGCGCGTGCCAAACGCCCGGCTAATTTTTGTATTTTCAGTAGAGACGGGTTTCACCATGTTGGCCAGGATGGTCTCGATCACTTGACCTCGTGATCCACCCACCTTGGCCTCCCAAAGTGCTGGAATTACGGGCGTGAGCCACCGCGCCCGGCCAGTGGACCTAGCTTTTGAAAGGTTTGTTCCATCAAGCTGCATTTAAATAATAATCCATTTGTCAATTAAATATTCTGGTATCAGATAATCTCTGCTACGCTATTGAACGGACATAAGCCCAGCCAAAAGGACAGAAATGTCATGCCATTTCTTTTAAAGGTTTTGACACATTGAAATTGTTAGTTTCTGTCATTACCAGAGAGAACCACTAGAGGTCAGGGAAAACCCCTGCCCAAGACACAGTGTTTCTGTACCACCACCTGCAACAGCCGGAACCCTCTGGATCTGTCTGTATCACAGACACCCCAAAGCCGTCCCCTTCAAGAAGCACTTGGTTTTGTGTCCCACATGCCGTAAACTTAACTAACAGCATGTCTTTTTTCTTCTGCCTACTCATGGATTTGAGGCCAACATCCTTCCCTGCTTAAGTTGGAGTTTGCACTTTTTTTATTTGCTCATGTGATTTAAACACCTTTCCATCCGGCTACAAAGGCATTTTAATTCCATTTCATTGGATCCCTCATATCCACAAGTAAAAGCTTTCATATATTTTTTATCAAATTTGATACATTTTGATGAAAACTCTCTCAATAAATTTTGGTAAAAGTTTTGATGACAATTTTGATGAATTTTGATAAAAACGTGGTGGAATTCTGTGTTCTTTTCGTATTATGTAACTCTGATGGGGCCAAAGCCTTAGAGATATTAAAATAACATCTAAAAATAACATAATCTTTTACAGCTATATTCTTTTAATATACTTTTTTCTCAGATTGCTGTGATGAACCAATGGCTTTTCATTGACACAATTTGTTTCAATTATTTGTAGTCATCAGTTCTTTTTCAGTGATCAAAATGCCACAATTTAGCCAAAGGAAACTTTTAACTGGCCCGTGTAGCCTTTTTACAAAAAACACGCAAAATATTTAAAGTAACTTTGCTTTTTGGCAACAAGATGCCCCAGGCCCATTTTGTACATCTGGTCCCAGATGTGAAATCAACCAATTTTCAAAGCCCCAATTTCTTTCAGGCAAAATTGATATTAGAGACCCAACTGTGAGCACTGCGAGGTGCTTATCTGGCTTCATGCTGCTGAAATGACATAACTTATGGGCCATTTCAATGGACAGCCGTGGGAAAAGTATACATACATGTCTAAAAAGTTCACAGCTAGTTTCAAGATAGTCCCAATGTTACTTCACAACCATAATACTTACATTCTTGATCCTATACTCAAACTATAATCGTGCTTTGTTTTCTTTTTAATGGATGACTCATACATTGGCCACTCTGAAGCTCTTGATTCATAACAAAGCTAACAATCATTTATTTATTTTAGATCCAAAATAGGTCCAATAAAACAAATAGGTCCAAAATAGTGATACTGTACTAACCATAAAGCCACTAAGTGAAATTCCAGTGTCTATATGTAACTTTCCTTTGTCCTTAGAGTGCAGGATACAGAGGTCATAAGATACAGAGTACACTTACTCTGGTCTAGAGTACTCTGAAATAAATCCTCACTCCGTGGGTTGCAGAAGTCTGCCCAAATGTTTCAGTTCATTTTCAGTTTGAGTTCTTAGGATTTTAGCTTTCACTTTCTGCTTAGAGTCTATACAGGGCCATGGGCAAAAGGGTAAGTCAGTTTTATTACTAAGACAAACAGAAATCTACTAACAGTTCAGTTTTCAAAGTACCAGTAAAAAGTTTATTCACTGTCTACTTCACCTCCAATGACTTATTATGCTTCAAAACTTTATCCACAGGAGACTTCTGATTCTGCTTCTGATATAGAATGATTCAAAAGACTTTCCAATTTGGTGATAACACAGATGTAAATCTGTGCACACACAGGTAAATATTGCATTCTGCTGTGTTATCAAAGAGTGCTGAATGCAAGAAAGCCTTGGTGCACGGGATTCTAGAGACGGGCATGCCTTTCCTTGGTGAGCAGCGAGCTACAGCAGTGTCCACACAGGGGAAAGTCGCTGGGCTGGGTAGGACGGGGCGGAAAGTGGGCTTTTCCAGAAAGTGGGCTCCTTTCTGAAAAAGTGGGCCTGGCACTCAAGTGCCTCTTTGGAGTGAGGAGAAGTCAGCCATGCTTTTATAATAGTTACAGTGTGGGCTGGCAGGACAGATTGGAATTTGGAAAAGCCCCAGTAAGAAAATAAACGAATCACGCAGCCCTGTGATGCCACCCTCACCCCCACAGTTATGCTGAAAAAGCCGCAGGAGGAAGCCCTGCAAAGCAGAGCTCACGTGCTTTCTCGCGCATCGGCACAGCGGTTGGTGCCTGGGCTCTGCTGGAGATGAAGCCAAAGGTGAACCCAAATGCCCACGCTGCGACCAGTCTCCTCCCAGCTCAAAGCCTCACAAGACCAAAGGCTTCGGGCCGTGGATCCTGATGGTCTAGAAGGTCAATGCTTGTGCTAGCCAGAGGTGAATGTGAATGTACTCTGATTAGCGCTCCGGCCCACCCCCACTCCAGCTGAGCTTACTCTTGGTGGTGGTTTCTTTTTTTGTTTTGTTTTTGAGACAGAGTTTTGCTCTTGTTACCCAGGCTGGAGTGCAATGGCGCAATCTCGGCTCACTGCAACCTCCGCCTCCTGGGTTCAAGCGATTCTCCTGCCTCAGCCTCCTGAGTAGCTGGGATTACAGGCACGCGTCACGACGCCTACCTAATTTTTGTATTTTTAGTAGAGATGGGGTTTCACCATGTTGGCCAGGACGGTCTCAATCTCCTGACCTCGTGATCCTCCCACCTCGGCCTCCCAAAGTGCTGGGATTCCAGGTGTGAGCCACCGCACCTGGCCTTTTGGTGGGTTTTAATGGTCAGTCCCTCAGGACAGCCGCCAACAACGAAAAGTGTTGCTCTTGAATTATTCTTCAGATTCTACACGAAAAAAAATATATGGAAGACCCTTGTTTTATGATTGTAGCAAATTCTAGTTGCAATGCCCTTTAACTGCAATTCCATGATACACTGTATTTATGTCACGTCTTTGCCCTTTATCTCTGTGTAGAATTCTAACCCTTAGGGTGAAATAAAAATGTGCTGTGCCTGAGATTTCTAATTGTGCATTTTATGGGGCCTGTATGATTACCGCAGATATGTATTTGAGGAAAATACTGAAAACTTAAGTGAAAATGTTGTTTCTTTTTCTGCTACGCCACCTATTTTTATCATTATTTGAACTAAAGGATATTTAATGTGGAAGGCCCCAATTAAAAATAATCTTTAAAAAGTAAATTTTTTAACCTAAGAAAAGGTAATTTTTTTTAACCATCCATTTTTTTTTTTTAGACTGCACCAAAAACTGAGGCTTAGCTGGTATGGGAGGCTGCCGCTGCCACCACCTCTGCCCCCGCCTTCCTTTTAAGCTGCAATCTTTGCAAAATGAAAAATGTTTTCTTGTCTGGTTCATAGTTTGTAACCACCTCTTATCAGCCAAAGATGTATTTCTTCTTGAGTCTATATCTGTCTTGTAAATTGTTTTAAACAACTTTAATTCATACGGTCTCAGGTCTATACACGCGCTCTCACTCTAAATTCACACATTTATTACAAAATGGAAAAGAGTAAAACATAAGGACATTTATTACAAAACAAAAGAATGAAGAGTAAAACATAAGAACAAATGGAAACTTTGTTTTCAATTACATATGTATAGCTGTTTCTATGCAAGTCATTCCAAATAAGCAATTACTTTTAAGCTTCTGAGGTCTCTACACATTTTTGAACTCAGTAACGGATGATGTGTTTTCATGACTCTTAGCTCTCCAATGTCCTTGCTCCTTTGGAGAACAAGTTTCTAATTCTTATCAGTAAAGAAAGATTCCTACAAGAGGTGAATGTTGTGGGTTGTCACTCAGCATTCTTCTCACCCTCCTTCCAGCGTGCAGTCTAGGAGCTGAAATCACGTTCTAGTGTCCCTAGGGTACTGGAGGAAATTGAGCAAGTTAGTTTAGGCTAATCAGGTGCACTCCCACGAGCTTTGGAAGGCAGAGGACGTGGAAGCCAAGCTTCAGCTGTTCTATGCTGCTTCTGCTGACAAGCGCACTCCTGCGGGTGTTGGGATTTTCGTGCCAGAATGCCAGTGTCTGCTCCTCAGTCTCATGGGTATCAAAGGAAAGGGGAGGGGTGCCTGTGTGTTGCCAGTGCAGACCAGCAGTCTGTAATGGACTGAATTGTGCCCCATACCTCCCAATTCATAGGTTGAAACACGAACCTCCAGTACCTTAGATATGATTGTATTTGAAGATAGGGCCTTCGAAGAGGTCATTAAGGTTGACTGAGGCTGGGTCAGGTGGCTCACATTTGTAATCCCAGCACTTTGGGAGGCCGAGGAAAGTGGATTGCTTGAGCCCGGTTCAAGACCAGCCTGGGCAACATGGCGAAACCCAGTATCTACAAAAACTACAAAAAATAGCTGGGCATGGTGGCTTACGCCTGTAGTTGCAGCTGCTTGGGAGGCTGAGGTGGAAGGATGGCTTGAATCCAGGAGGCAAAGGCTGCAGTGAGCTGAGATCATACCACTGCGCTCCAGACCTTGTCAAAAAGAAAGAAAGACAGGTTGAATGAGGTCATTAGGATGGGGCTCTGATCCAATAGGACCAGTGTCCTAAAAAGGGGAAGAAGGAGCGAGGACATGCATGCGCAGAGCAAAGGTGATGTGAGGACAGAAGGAAGGTGGCCATCTGCAAGCCAAAGGGAGAGGCCTGAGGAGAAACCAAACCTGCTGACACCTTAAACTCAGACTTCCAGCCTCCAGAACTGTGGGAAAATTAATTTCTCTTGGTTAATCCGCCAGTCTGCAGTATTTTGTTATGGCAGCTCTAGCAGACAGGGACACAGGCAGGGCTGGACTATAGCTAACTGTGGGGATTTGGAGGCTTCCCAGGTGGCAGCTGAAGTGGTATATTCTTACAGCCACCAGCTCCAGTGGCAGCCTCCTGGTGCCCCAGCTTCCTCACTACAGCACAAGTAACAGCTCTGTGGTCATTCTAGGAGTTACACTGGAGATGGCCCAGCCCAGAGCTTGCTATTCGAGCTCTTCACCAAATGTGGAAGCACCGAAGTCCATATATCAAATCCTGTATCCACATGACCATCTTAAAGGCACAGGATAGGAAAACCAGTTGTCATAGTCCATTTGGGCCGCTATAAAAAAAATCATAAACTGGGTAACTTGTAAACAATAGAAACTTATTTCTCAGCATTCTGGAGGTTGAGAAGTCCAAGATCAAGGTGCCAGCAGATTCTATCTCTTGCTGTGTCCTCGTGTGGCAGAAGGGGTGAGGGATTTCTCTCGGGGGACTCTTTTTATAAGGGCATTAGTCCCATGAGGGCTCCATTTCATGACCTAATCACCTCCCAGAGGCCTCCCTTCCCCTGATACCATCACCTTGGAGTTAGAAATTTAACACATGAATTTGGGAGGGTGGGACACAGACATTCAGACCATAGCATTGGCCTGGAACCACGGGACCCCTGGAGATTGAGGAAGGCATAGGTGATCAGGGGTTCAAGGGTATTTGCTGGGTCATAACCAGTACAGTAGAAATGTTTCCAGTGAGGGCCTGTAAAGAACTATAGAAAACCAGCTTCAAATACCTGCTAGGCCTTGTGGGTGAGATAACGCCTTGGGCAATACTAGTGATGGAAGATGCTTTCTTCACTCTTTGGTCCTAGAAGGGTCAGAAATCACTTTGCAAGCTTGGGAGACTGAGAAACACTAGACGGGGGAAACTGAAGAGAAATTGTTGTTCCTCCCCAGTCCTCACTCCCTCATCACCACTGCACACAGGTACACACCCGCATCAGGTGCTGCCTGAGGGAGGAGAGAAGATTTACTTAAACCAGGTTCCAGGTTCTGAGTATTACATGGAATTGAACATCATACGATTTAGGATTATATAGATTAAGACTATATTTACAACTTTGGACTTATTACCTCTGTGTGAACAGAAAAACTATAGGACTGCCTAAATTTTCACCCAGGAGAAAGAGACTCAGTCCCTGCACAGAATAACTTGCAGAGACCCAAAGGAATGCAACATAAAGACAGTTTCTGGCCAGGCGTGGTGGCTCAAGCCTGTAATCCCAGCACTTTGGGAGGCCGAGGTGGGTGGATCACGAGGTCAAGAGATCGAGACCATCCTGGTCAACATGGTGAAACCCCGTCTCTACTAAAAAAATACAAAAAATTAGCTGGGCATGGTGGCACATGCCTGTAATCCCAGCTACTAAGGAGGCTGAGGCAGGACAATTGCCTGAACCCAGGAGGCAGAGGTTGCGGTGAGCCAAGATCACGCCATTGCACTCCAGCCTGGGTAACAAGAGCGAAACTCTGTCTCAAAAAAAAAAAAAAAAAAAAAAAAAAAAAAAAAAAAAATTTAAAAAAAAAAAAAAAAAAAAAAAAAAAAAAAAAAAGTTTCTGATTACATCTCCTTAAACTCTGTCTCAAAAAAAAAAAAAAAAAAAGACAGTTTCTGATTACATCTCCTTAAATCCTGCTTGTTCACTGGTTATAGAGACTGAATCTGGAGATCCATTTTTCATTGTTCTAGTGTTCTGCCTTTAAATGCAAACTAAATGTTGTTGTGATGTTTGAAAAGCATTTTGTTCTGACAAAAAAGTATTTTAGGTCCATGGATGTTCTAACTTCGTCTCTATTTTTATTAGTTCTTTCTTGCACTGCTATAAAGAAATACCTGAGACTGAGGAATTTATAAAGAAAAGAGCGTTAATTGACTCACAGTTTTGCTGGCTATGCAGGAAGCATGATGGCTTCTGCTTCTGGGGAGGCCTCAGAAAACTTACAATCATGGCAGAAAGTGAAAGGGAAACAGGCAAACATGGCCAAAGCAGGAATGAGAGAGATAGAAGGGGGAGGTGTGCACCACACACTTTTAAACAACCAGATCTCACCATAGCTCACTCCCTCACTATCACGAGAACAGCACCCAGGGGATGGTGCTAAGCCATTCATGAAGGACCACCCTTATGATCCAATCACCTCCCACCAGGCCCTGCCTCCAACATTGGGAATTACAATTCAACATGAAATTTGCTGGAGACGTAGAACCAAACCATATCACCATTTGATAAGCAGCCTAGAGGTCTTTGGTCAGTTTTGTACACAGAAAAGGGACTACGAGGGTCTCCATTTGCATATAAAGTAATAGTTGCTTTAGGGAAGTTACAAATCTACTTTCTCTTAACCTTTTAAATTCAAATTACATACTGTTTTAAACTTCTTACAAACCCAATAAAATTTCACAATTACTGTAAGGAGCTACTTTTACTCTTTACAATTTAGTTCCCCCAAACATTTCAATCAACTTTTACAAATTTAATATTTTTCTTTCTTCTCAAGTACTTCAATTATATAACAAAACTCTAAGTCTCATAAATATAGTAAGTTAAATTTATTTTCATACCCCTTTCATCTGAAATTGAATTGTATATGAATTTTATACACAATTTTACATATAAAGACTATATGTTTATAATATTAAATATAAGTCATTACTTATTGCATTAAACAGTTAAAAGACTAAATCAGTTACTTGTTTACACATTTGTTTTTGTTTGTTTGTTTGTTTTTGAGACAGAGTTTTGCTCTTGTTGCCCAGGCTGGAGTGCAGTGGCATGATCTTGGCTTCCTGCAACCTCTGCCTCCTGGGTTCAAGTGATTTTCCTGCCTCAGCCTCTGGAGTAGCTGGGACTTTAGGCACATGCCACCACGCCCAGCTAATTTTTGTATTTTTATTTTATTTTTTAGTAGAGACGGGGTTTCACCATGTTGAATGGTGAAAGGATGGCTTCAATCTCTTGAACTCGTGATCCGCGCGCCTCGGCCTACCAAAGCGCTGGAATTACAGGCATGAGCCTCTGCGCCTGCCCCGCATTTTAATTTTTTTAGAAATGGGGCCTCACTATGCTGCTCAGACCTCCTGGCCTCAAGGGATCCTCCCACCACAGCCTCTAGAGTTGCTGGGATTACAGGTGAAAGTCACCATGCTGGCTCACATTTTAAGTTGGAATCACAAAATTAATTTCTTTGGCATCCTAATGAACTAAATTGTCATAAACATTTTGTGTCCTTGTACCAACATATCCACATTATTCTTAAAGATAACATAAACTTTAATGGTAAAATATTAGTATAACTGTCTATATTTTTTGTACTTAAGTATTTTTTGAGATGAGATCTCATTCTGTTGACCCCCTTGGAGTGCAGTGACACAATCACAGCTCACTGCAACCTCCACCTTCCAGGATCAAGCGATCCTCCTGCCTTACTGGGACTACAGGTGAATTTTTGTATTTATTTTTTTATTTATAGAGATGAGATCTCTTGCTGCCCAGGTTAGCCTCAGACTCCCAGGCTCAAGCAATCTTCCTGAATAGCTGGGACCACAGGCGCACACCACCATGCCTGGCTAATTTTTTCCTTTTTTTTTTTTTTTTTTTGGTAGAGATAGAGATCTATGTTGCTCAGGCTGTTCTTGAACTCCTGGGTTGAAGCTATCCTCTCGGCCTCTCAAAGTGCTGGGATTACAGGCGCAAACCACTGCTCCCAGCCCTTAATTTCACATTAACCAGAATTCAAAGGCATTTACCCGCTTAAGAAAATAGGGCATTCTCAGCTTGTTGAGATTCACAGTACATTGAGAATGCTTATCTCACAGAGAGATATTCCTGAAAATCATGATTGTAATGACTGCGCCATATGCTGGCATGTCTGGAGCAGAATTTCCTTTGCCCCCTCCCCGTTGGTTTGCTCCACTTTTTCACTGAGTCAGAGCGTTGAACACCGTGGACATACTGCCTTGCGTTTCCGAATATTTCCTAGAAGGATACAGACGTTTCTTAAGACTCACGGTAAAGATTTTCTGATCGCCTTTCCAAAAGCTTGACACCAATTTGCACACCCACGAATACTGTTACCGTGACCATCTCGCCATGCTCTCCCCAACACTGAGCGTGATCTCTCTTGTCATTACCATCGTTGCTAATTTGAACATGGACAGGTGGAGTCCTATTATTTTGGGGTCATTGATTTCGTAGCAAGTGCAGTTGAAGGTGTTTTGCATGCTCATTGTGCAGTGCGCGCTGGGATCACAGGTGAGATTACACTTGCACCTTTTGGCCGGCAGGTGGGATGCTGGGTGGGGCTGGCGGAGCGCGTCCGCCGCCTGGGAGGCCAGTCTGGTGTCGCGCCGCCGCCATCCCGGGCCCCACGGCCAGGGGGCGCTGCAGCCCCTTCAGCCCCCGCCCCGTCCGGGCAGAGGCGGAGAAGCGGGCGGGGAGCAAAGGTTGGCGTCTTGGCGCTCGGACCTTAGCCAGAGGGTCCGCGGCATCATGACGGTGGGAGCCAGGCTCAGAAGCAAGGCGGAGAGCAGCGTCCTGCGCCGCGGGCCCCGAGGGCGAGGGCGGACCGAGGGGGACGAGGAGGCGGCCGCCATCCTGGACCACCTGGAGTACGGAGACGAGGCAGAGGCGGCGGCGGCGGCCGAGAGCGGGGCGAGCGCGGCGGGCGAGCGGGGCCCGGGGGCCCGGGGCGCGCGGAGGGTGCACCTCGCCCTGCTGCCCGAGCGCTACGAGCCGCTGGAGGAGCCGGCGCCGGGCGAGAAGCCCAGGAGGAGGTACCGGCGGAAGCTGAAGAAGTACGGCAAGGTAGGGGCCCTGCGCCGCCACTGCCCGGGGGGCGCGGGTGCGGTGGCCCGCGGGGGAGCGGGAGCCGGGTCCTGACCGTCGACTCACCCAGTTTCTCCGGGCTGCACCTGTGACCCCCTCCGCCCCCACTCCCAGTCCCTCGCCAGAGGGGAGCCGCGAGTTACGAGTCGTGATTGAAACTTAAATCGGGGGTTGCACTGGGTGGGCCCCGCTGTGCCTGTTGCTGTGCTCCTGGCTGGTTAAGAACGTTCTCAAGGGGTTCCTACCAAGGCGGTTCTTATGTAAGATCAGGAACTAGTGTCCCTGATTACAGAGAGGATACTGAAGCGTTAGCGTAGCAGGTGACTTGGAGAAGGTGGCCCTTTTGGAAAGAAAGAAAGAAATTGCAACCCATTATATCTGTTTTCCAGTAACATCCCTCCAGGTTATCCGACCAGTCGAAAAATATTTGGGTTATTCCCCCAAATATTTCCAAGGTTATTTCCAGGGCCTGGGAGTGCAAGAAATACATAAATAGGCGCTTGCTGACTTTATCTTTCTCTTCTAGCCAACTATCCATGTACTGTGGGACCTTCAAAACATTCTGCCATTTGTCTCTGGGAGATGGTGTTAGGAAGGATGAATATGGGAGAAAATGACAGTTTCCTTCTCAGAAATCAAAGCCCAGATGCACTTCCCAGGTGTTTCTGCCTAGAAGCACTGGAAGCTGCTGCCTGAAGCTCTCCTGGCCGGGACGAGGCCACCCAGAATAAAGTCACAGAAGTGACTGTCCTGGCCAAGGGCCACAGGCCTTATCTGATTTATTGTCCAGTTATCTGTGTCACCCAATGCCCTCTTAAACCTGAAGCCATTCAGTCTCCATGCCTGGGAGCTGACGTCTATCATCCTCTTTAAAGGTATACCAGCAGCTTCTGGAGCAGAACACAGGCAGGGGTAAAAAAAAATATTAATAAAAACTATAAAGTTGGGTCTTTCAGGCTTAGAGCCCTTGTAGGATGAATCGTCTCTGGTCTGGGTCCAAGTTGAGCACAAAAAAGCCATCATGTCCCTTTCCACCGGTGAAGTGATATTGCAGAAATCCCAGCTCAAGGAGTAGGACTTGAAGATATTTTGGGGGCCCTCACTAGGTGGCAGGCATTGTGTTGAACAGTAGGGGTGTGAAAATGAATATAGTGTAGCCCTGCCCTAGAGAAGTGCACAGCCTCCCAGGGAGACACTGACATAGCTGGGGCGCCACCCTCAGGGGCTTCAGGGCACAGAGCTCAGGCAGTTCCCTCCTCAGCAGTGAGCTTATAAAGTCAGGGAAGTTTTCAAATCATGCTGACATGAAAACTGGGCACAGAAGGACGAGTTAAGATTTCACCAGATAACAGTGAAGTGGGTACACTTCATACCCACTAGGATGGCTACTCCCAAAAATGTCCAGACAAACCAAATAACAAATGTTGGCGAGAATGTAGAGGAATTGGAACCCTTGTACATTGCTGGTGGGAAGGTGAAGTGGGACGGCCACTGTGGAAAACAATTTGGCAATTCCTCCAGAAGGTTCCATGTAGACTCATTCTGTGACCCAGCAGTTCTCCCAGGTATGTAGCCGAGAGAATGAAAACAAGTACCCAAATCAATGTTTATAGACACATTTTCATAGAAGCATTATTTACAATCATCAAAAGGCAGAAACAACCCAAATTGTCCATGAATGGATGGATGGATAAACAAGTGTGTTATATACATACAATGGAATAGTATTCAGCCATCAAAGGAAGGAAATGTACTAATCCATGCTACAGCATGATGAACCTCTAAAAATACTATGCTAAGTGAAGTCAGTCAGACCCACAGGGTCACGTATGGTGCCTATGATTCCATTTGTAGGGAATGTCTACGATAAGTCAACCCATGGAGATGGAACACAGACTGGTGATTGCCAGGGACTGGGGGAAGAGGAATGGAGTGCATCTGCTTAATTGTCATGTGTTTTTTCTTGGGGATGATGAAAATGTTTTGGAGCTAGATGGAAGTGGTGGTTGCGCAACATTGTACAAGTACTAAATGCCACTGGGCTGTATGTACTTTAAAATGGTGAATTTTATGTTATGTGAATTTTGCCTTAATGAAAACAAATGAAAAAAAAAAAAAAAAAGATTTCACTGGATAGAGAAGTGGTGTCGTTTGAGGTAGAGGGACCATCACAAGCCCGGCTGTGAGCATGAAAGCTCTAGAGTGTTAGTTCAGCGGACCCAGGAGGCCAGGCGAGAGGATATCGTCAGGTTAGGGTCGGATCTCTCCTTTCTGACCTTCAAAAGAATGACTTCAGCTTCTACTTTCTTGGAGCCAACTGAGAGGGTTACCAGGCTCAAACATGGAGAAATAAAGCAGGTGACTCTCTTTGTTCCCTTAGACCCCAGGTCCCCTCTGAGAGATTAGTTGGGTAGAAAGCTCTACTCAGATCAAAGAATCCCAAATGCGCTCTCTTAAATGACACTGAAATAATGGTTGAGAGATATTTTACATTTCTTTGCATTTCATTTCTCAAATCTGTGTTTTTGACAGTGTTCCAGTTAATGAACTATTTTAGTAGATTTTTTTCCCCTAAATTACAAAGTGACAAGCAGCTTTTAAAGCATAACAGGCTGAGCAAAATGGATGCACAAATACCAAAAATGTCATATTTAATGCAGGCAGTTGTGATTCTGATCTTGTTTATAATGGATCACTCTTGATTGTTAAGCTTGTTCCCAGAGAATGTTTTTCTTTTGTTGTTTCAAACATGTAAGTAAAATTCCCCCAATGATTCTTATCACATCTTTAGAGGAGTGTATCTCTTAGCAACATCACATACGCACACATGCGCATGCCCCAGCCCAGTGTCTCTTTGAGAAATCAGCAGAGTAATAATGTCCAAGAAAGCAGTGTCTAGAGAAGACACAGACAGAACTTGGTTCTTGCAAAGCTCTTCATTTAGTGGAAGAGGTACCACAGGAAACATCCAGCGTCTTTCTTATGTGCTCAAGATGTAGTAATGAGCACAACCGAGTCCCTGCCCTCCTTCTGTTATTGCGAGGAACCCTGTAACTTAAACTGTTGAAAGATCGGCCAGGCGTGGAGGCTCACGCCTGTCATCCCAGCATGTTAGGAGGCAAAGGCAGGTGGATCACCTGAGGTCAGGAGTTTGAAACCAGACTGACCAACACGGTGAAACCTTTTCTCTACTAAAAATACAAAAAATTAGCCGGGCGTGGTGGCACATGCCTGTAATCCCAGCAACTTTGGAGGCTGAGTCAGGAGAATCGCTTGAACCCAGGAGGTGGAAGTTGCAGTGAGCTGAGATTGCGCCATTGCGCTCCAGCCTGGGCAACAAGAGCAAAACTCGGTCTCAAAAATAAAAAATAAAGAGAAAAAAGAAAGCTCAAGTAAGCCAGAAGTCATAGGAAATTAAACTCTTAAGAAACTTTCCCAAACAGACAACAGATACCTTGGGTTTATGTATTACCACCACAAACCCAAATTACTATGTAATTTTTAAGAAGTCGGCATTATTTTGCAGTAATCATCGCTGACACTGGGGATCACTTACACTGCCTGCAGTTTGTACCGGGTCCTGTTCTAAGTGCTTTCCTTGCATGATCTCATTTACTTCTCTTAAAACCCAATGAGGTGGTTACTAAATATTCCCATTGTATAGGTGAGGAAACTGAGGCCATGGGAAATTAAGTAAGTGATGGAGTTGGAATTGAAGCCCAGGCCATGAGTAGTTAGCTGGAAGCTTACATACTGCCTTTATTTCAAAAGGGAAATATAGTATGGGGGTTAAGGTCATAGGCCCTGAAGTGAGATTCTTTTAGGATTGAACTTCAGCTCTGCCTCTAACCAGATATGTAAATGTGGACAGATGTAATCTTTCTATGCTTTCTCATTATTAAGTCTGATAGACAGAGGCCACCAGGAACATATCAGCAGCCAATCCATGTTAGGTTTATGTGCTTAGGGCTATGAGGGAGAGTGCATGCCAGAGGAATTGGAGGGGTCTCAAAAAGTGGAGATCTCAAGTAATGAATTGAATATTTGAGCCTGAGCTGAAGAGTTCTTCAAATCTGGGAAGTACTTGTAGTCGTTAGAAATGGATGAGACCATCTAAGGAGAGATTGTAGGGAAAGAGAGAGAGAAGGAGAAACCCAGGACTGAGTACTGAAGAACACCAACATTTTAAAGTCTGTTAGAGGGATAATTAAGCAAAGAAAGCTGAGGAGGAGCTCCCTATTTAGGTAGGAGAGAACTAAGAATATGGAGTCAAACAGGCCAGATGATTATTTCACGAAGTGTGTCAAAAGCTGCGGAGAGGTCAGGGAGAGGAAGGCAGAAAAGCATCCATTGGTTCAGGCAGCATGGGAGTAGGTGGCCATGACCAGACAGTCCCTGCATAGGTTGGGGAAGGAGCCAGAGTCAGAGGGAGTAAGAAGTGCAGACATGGAGAAGTACGTGTGGTTGGCTCTTTTGGCTGGCTTGGCATGATGGAGGGCAGAGACTGGGGCAGGATACAGAGGCAAGGGGATACCCGAGCATGTGTGTAAGCTAATGGGATCCAGTGGAGAGGAAGCAAATGACGGAGCTGGAGAAGGGAAAGCCAAGGTCAAGGTGGGAGAGGGCACCAACAGCAAATATCAAGGGAATGGCTTGGGGGAAGAGGACCACTTTCTCCACTGTAACACAGACCAAGCGAGGGAGGCCAGGGGCAGACACAGGTAGGTCTGTAGAGAGTGGTGGAAGGTGAATGTGTTCCCTGATGATGTCTGGGGTTTGGTTTTGTTTTTCTGTGAAAGATGAAGTGGAATCGTCTCACGGAGGTATGGAGACTTGAGTGTGTCTGCCTGTGTTGCAAGTGGGGAGTCTTAAGAAGGGAAAAGGTATGAGGCAGTACCTGGGGGAGAGAGAAATTCATCCTACCAGACGGATATGGTAGGTTTGTCAGGCGGTGTTGGAAGGCAAGGTGAGATTTGTGATTGTGATCAGGAACTTTAAGTCAAACCAGTCTGAGTGGTTCTAGTAACATGGAAAAGTCAAAGGACTGAGAGACAAGGTATGTGGCCCAAGGCACAGGTTATCTGCATGGGCAATGATGTCACTAAGAATGATGACAGAAGTTGGGGTAGAGAGGGGAAGACTGGGGCAGCCATGCAATAAATGTTCATTGGTGGTGGTGGTAATTTTTCTGTTGCAATCCCATTCGAGTCCTTTAGATGTCCCCTGTCTAGCACCTGACATTCCCTGAATGTTCCCTATTCAGCCTTGCAGAAAAGGAAGAGGAGGAGTGCTTACCAGTAAAGCATTGCCCAAGCCTGACCATCAAGGAGTGTATAATGGTATTGGAAATGCTGAGCTTATGTGGATGTAGCAATTAGAAAATGACAGAAGACCACAAAGGGACAGATGTATGGGTCAGACAGAAATATGCCCTTGAGGTAGACGGAGGAGAAGATGGCTTTCAGATAAGATGAAGGAAGGAAAACTTAACCCAGCCTTCTGATGGTCCAGTGATTTTTAGCTGGAACAGAGAAGAGGAGTGATCTTTGGTTTGGAAAACAAAACAAAACTGCGTTAGTTTTAGACTTGGCAGCCTCACTGCTGTTTCCAAGAAGGTCTTTGAATTATCTGGAAATAAGCTGTGCTTGAAAGCACTTTGCGAGGTGATGATGGCTGCCGTGAGCCTCCACGTATTCTTAGGCTGGGGGTGGGCACGTGGAACCTTGCCGATTTGCCACGGGAGAATCAGGAAAAATGATCTTTATGTATGTCGCCATGACTCATGGGTTTTTTTTCTTTCGTGAAACATGGCAGAATTAAAAAGTTGCCTACCCTAATCCTAATCCTTTGCTTTTCTCTTCTGTTCCTAAAACTAGAATGTCGGGAAGGTCATCATGAAAGGATGTCGCTACGTGGTCATCGGGCTGCAAGGCTTCGCTGCAGCCTACTCGGCCCCATTTGGGGTAGCCACCAGTGTGGTATCCTTCGTGCGCTAACGGGAGCCCCTGCTGTGAGAACCATGTGAATCTGGAGCATCTCAGACTTGAACACACAGCATACTTGGAAGAGAAAACATGCCTTTCTTTGCTGAATCACATGAGTATGATGAATGAGTCACCCCTGCCCATCTGCTGAGCTTCTCACGTCTCTCAGTCCCGTGTGGACCCAATGGTCAATCCTGCAGAGAATTCAGCTGAGGTTAGGTTTGGGAGTGGAGCTAGTGTGCTGAAGCCAGAGCCTTCACGTGAAGGTGGCAGTTGCTGGGGTGGAGGCCGACACTCGACAGATCCGAGCAGTGTGGGTGTACAGCAGAATCTTGGGGGGAGGAAGAGGATGTTACTGGAGTCAGATGATTTGCTGCATTCTCCTGGAAAGGTTGTGGGCTGACAGGCGCTCACATTCCTGGGCTGTCTCGGTTCTGAGGGCAGCTAAGGAGCTGTTTATTCCTCAGATCATTCTCCCCGATCTCCTTCCTCTGCCACTCTGTCACCAGGAGTTTAATTACAGGCTTGAGAAGAGGGAAGGAAGAAAAGAGCTCTTTGAAGGCTATGATGCTTTGAAAACTGTGTCGGCAATGTGGCATGACTGTTTAAAGTAGACAAAAGCTTGTCATTTTACCCCATCCTGAATGGCTGTGAGGCTGGCGAGGAAGGAGGAAGGAGGGCAAGTTCGGACGCAGGCTGGGTGGGTGGCTGGGACAGGCTGGCCAAGGGACCGCTCCTGAGGGCTCTTGTGACGGCGTTGCCCACTTCGGCCCAGCCACGTGTTTGCAGCAACCAGAGTCCCTGAAAACATGTGGCTGGCTGCGGTCAGGGCCTACTAACACCATCAATGCACTTCTGCCAGAGGCTCAGCTCCTCTCCACCAGGCCAACCAAGAGTGTCTGTCCTGGGTGGGACATAGGGGCTGAGAGAGATGGAGGGAGACATAACATATCAGGATTGAAAATACAGAATTAGAGAAGGAAGCAGTAAGTAGGAGACAGATGTGAAGGAAGTGGAAACAAGGCAAGATGTTGAAAGAGAGAAAGAAGGTGGCCATCCAGGAGCCAGGCCTGGAGCGTCAGTGTGGAGGAGTTCAGGTAGGCTGGGCCTGTGCCGCTAGTAGGGACAGGGGAGGCTGGGTGGCCAGGGGTGTCATGGCTGGTGCTTAAAACCCCTGAGGCCATGAGCTCATTGGCTGCCTTTGTAGCATCCTTTGCTCTTCTGTGCTGCCCAGTGTGAACTCATCTCACCCGGATTCAAAGGGTAGGGTGGGCCTGGGTCTTAGGCCTGACACCCACCAAGGATGACCTGTGGACTGTCATGGGATGCTGAACAGGGAGATGAAAGAAAGGAGGTCCCCCTTACCATCTCCCCGATAGGCCACTGTTCTCTCTTTGTTTCCAGAATATCTGGAAATCCAAAGGGGCTGTTGCTGAGCAGTCTGCAGGATCAGTGACAGCACCCACCTGTCATCCCAAGGCATGCAGGGCAGGCCTCCACACTCATGCTTCTCTGATCAAGCCCCACCAAGACAGAACGACAGATAGACAGAGAAAAAAGGAAGGGGTGGGGGACAAGGTTGAAGCTGTGCAGCTAGACTCCGCTTCACTTTCTGAATCTTCAACGTCACGTTGAAGATTCACTGGGACTGAATTCCTGCGTTGCTAATATTGGTGTGGAAAAGTGAAACAAGTGATCTGGTTTTAGCCCAGATGATGAAAGTGGATACGGCACATTTTCACACACGTGAGATAATTATGGCTTGCCCACAGCACTGGGTGTTGGAGAAAGGGAGAGATAGACGTAAGTGGAAGAAAAAGTCAAGCACAGTGAGTGGGAAAGAGACTGAGGGCCTGTGGGGGCAGGGGACAGAGCTGCTGGGGCCTGTCCTTGCCTAGGAATCTGTCCCAGGAAGAACTTCCCCACTCGCATTCCCAAATTGGAAAAACTGTACAGTTAAGCGTGTTTGGCCCTGAAATTCTTAAGAATCTGGTTAAAAATTAACTCAGAAATGTCAAAAGTCAAACCTTCCCGGAGATGAACCTCAGATGTCACTCGGCCTGAGTCCTCCTCCTCTGTGACAGGGCTGCCCTGGGTGTCTTTTACTCAGTCCCTGGAGCGTAAGCATTCGGGTCATGTCACCGATAACCATTTTACCTTTTCTTTCTCTTTTTTTTCCTTTTTTTAAATGTCAGTGTCCACACCTTACTGAGAATTGAGTTTTGGAGCTTTCGCTTGATGTGCTTGACCGAGAGACTTCTTTTGTACCCTTTTCTTGTCCTGTGATGTAAATAAAAGCCTCGATTTATGTAATGTTTCTTGCATGAAGGGTTCCTGGCTCCTCACTTTCTGGCCTTGCTTGAGGGACATTGCTGGAGTCCAGCCACACTAAGAGCTTGGCACAGCAGGTGATGACCAGTCGGGAGAGACCTCCCTGGGAACCAGTAGGAGCCCACAACTGCTCCCTGGGGACCCAATTCACCTGGGAACTCTGCATGTGTGTTAAAGGGGGCAGTTCTCTCTAAGCCAGCAGAACAGGCGTTGCCATGTAGGAGCCTCAGCTCATGAGTTTGTTAAAAATGGGGCTGGGCACGGTGGGTCATGCCTGTAATCCTACCACTGAGATGGGCAGATTGCCTGAGTTCAGGAGTTCAAGACCACCCTGAGCAACATGGCAAAACCCTATCTCTATTAAAATACCAAAAATTAGCCTGGTGTGGTGGCGCACTCGTGTATTCCCAGCTATTTGGGAGGCTGAGGCAGGAGAATTGAATTGCATGAACCCAGAAGGTGGAGGTTTCAGTGAGCCAAGATCACAACACGGCACTCCAGCCTGGGTGACAGAGTGAGACTCTGTCTCAAAGAAAAAATTAAAGATTTCTAGAACCTCCAGCTCAGATTTAGAGAGCTTAGCATGGGGGCAGGAAGCTGCATGCCCCACAGGCTGCCGAGAAAACTCCAGTGCAGCTGTTCTCTGCCTCAGCTGGGAAATGGTGGCCCCCGGGGCCTGCTGCACATTGCACCTGACAGTGGGACTCCGAGTGGGAGGCTGGGCTAGAGCAGGGGCCCTGCCAGGCTCCAGCCCTGCGCCGAATACATGTGATATGCCTGCTCACTGAGTCCTCACAGAAGTGATACTGAAGGTCTTGGAGGTGGGGTAAGTGGAGGGGAGAGGAGTGGTCCTGGTAGCCATCAGGGCTCACTGGTCCCAACCTGCTGTTAGGCTTACAGCAAAGCAGAAGTGAGGGACCACTGTGTCTTCAGCCACCTTGGAGTCATCCTGCTGTCCCTCTGCCCAGCACCTGTGTCTTGCCAGAGAAGTCCCGATGGCACCTGTGACCGAGAAGCAGCCAGAGGCAGGACTTGAATTCAGACCACCTCCTTCACCCTCCAGTGGTCTTCCGAGGAATGGTAATCTTTTTTTTCTTTTTTTTTTTTTTTAAAGCGGAAAACAGTTGGGGCATCAAAAAACAGTTATTGCAGTGTTAGATTTAGGCAACTGTGGTTATGGGGTTTGCACCCATGATGTACTTTCCCAGTCTCTGACTACAGGAGTACAGAGGAACTGTGTAAACTCAATGAAGCCATCACCTCCAGAATATTTTTGGACATTTGAGAGATCACCCCAGAAGCTTATTTTGTAATTAAAAAACACACACACATACATTTGAGAGGTTTCATGGTTTTGCCAAAAACCCAGATGGTTCTTGAGTAAAAAAGTCTCTACTGCATTGACCATTTCAAAGACTTTATTGCTGGAAGCCTCAGGCCAAATCTCCGAGTCTTAAGTGCTTCATGCCTTAATTTACCCTTCAGCCTCATCTGAAGACACAAACTAGGATCAGAATAAAGCATCTTGAAGATGGGATTTGCTTTTTTAAAAAGTGTTTCTCAGGTAGCTCCTCTTGCATAACCTGTTGACAAGGCTGTAAACAAATGCATCTGGTTCAAACTAGACCTAAAAATCTGAGCCAAAGGACCAGACGGAAATAGAGCTGAAGCGTTCACACTTCTTTCACTTGCTCTTTAATTCCATGGTATTATTATGCCCATGGTCACAGAGCGCGGAAGCAGAGATGCTTTCTGGCAAGGATGATGATTTTTGCATTTTGAGTTTATTAAGTCAAGGAGAAAAAAAGCTTATAATTATGAATCTTTTTCACAGCTGTCATTCTTCTATACAAAATCAGACTTGAATTTGTCTTTCAGTGTTTTCATTTTAATAAAGCAATGAGCCATTCATAGAATCACACAAGCCCCTGAATAGAATCCCATCTGCTTCCCCTGGTCACAGTTGTGGGGCATGTAGGATCAGAGCGAAATAAGATGCATTGAATATCCAGTAGAGGCCAGGTGTGATGACTCATGCCTGTAATCCCAGCACTTTGGCAGGCCGAGGCAGGCAGATCACTTGAGGTCAGGAGTTTGAGACCAGCCTGGCCAACATGGTGAAAACTCGGTCTCTATTAAAAACATAAAAATTAGCCAGGTGTGGTGTGGCAGGTGCCTGTAATCTCAGCTACTTGGGAGGCTGAGGCATGAGAATCACTTGAACCCGGGAGGCAGAGATTGCAATGAGCCGAGATTGTGCCACTGCACTCCAGCCTGGGTGACAGAGTGAAACTCAGTCTCAAAAATAAAATAATAAATAAAACATCCAGTAGGTACACGAGACACTGTGCTGGGTGGTTTAACATCATTTTATTTAATTCTCCATTTCATTTTCCATAACAGCAACAATGAGGTAGATTATTATGATCCTCTCTGTTTTATAGATAAGAAAACCAAAGTGGAGGAAAGTTGGGGAATTCGGCTCTGGTGCTTTGGCTAGGAGGTGCTGAAACCGGTACCCAAGGCTGTGCGCTTTCTGTCAGTTTCAGCTGCTTCTTACTTCCACTTCCTCTCAAGCTCCTGTCAACTGAAGGAAAAAAAAATCAAGCGTTTAAAGCATTCAAATCAGTTTTATTCAGAAATCTTCTAGATTGAGGCTTAAAGCCGAGGACCAGCCAGTTAACGAGGTCCTGTCAGGCCGCTCCAGAGCCGTGTTTCAGCCCATTGCTTATATGCAGGTGGTGGAGGTTCACTAGCTGCAAAATCACATCCAAGTTTAGGTTGAAGATTACATCTAGCTCTAGATTACAGAAGCATAACCACTAACCTTTGGTCATTCCACCACCCAGACATATGGTGATGGATGTTTGCTAGATCACTTGATGTCTTCTCCAGCACACTGTGAAGTGACTGTGTGGAATGAATCACAATCTTCTATTATTGCTTGTTTGGGAGACGTTATCTCATGTGTAGGAAAAGGCAAGGACTATGATCATTTATCTTTTAAGGAATGTAGTGACTCAGGCAAGAGATATGGGGGTGCCCTGTGCTCTACCCTGTTTTGTCTTCAGGGCGTTTTTCCAGAGAGTTACATGTCATCTCAGAGTCAGGGGCTTTGTAAAATGATGCTGGCAGGCAGAGTTGAGGGAATGTGGCTTCTTACCTTTGCTGCTTTGGCTCACATTCCTGTTACCCTCCATTGACCACAAGGAAGAGAAAGCTTTAGATGTAGTTATGGCCAACATGCATTCCTTGTTGCATTATTGTAATCAAAGTAGTTAGCAAGACTCCAGTAAAAACTTCAGGGCCTGACATTGTACTCTGGATTTTTGAGATGCTGAGATAGCTTTGCTGTGGATTTGCCATGGTTAAAACACAGAAAGGAGCATGTGAAGGGGTGTGTGACCCCCAAGTCGATGGGGTTGAATGTACTTTGCTATTTTGCCACACTTCCTTGGCATGATTTCTGCAGCTGCTGTAACTGTTCCCATTGGCTGCAATTTTGTTCTCATGAAGCAACCCTCTGTTGTTCACCCCAGGTGCCCAGAAACCACCTTTGAAAGCTCCATGGGTAGCAGGATGCCACCCTGCCTAACAGGAACAGTGTTGGCCTCTGACCACCTGGCTTCCAATCCTGTATCTGTGTGACCTTGGACAAGCACTTCCACTTTGAATTTCATTTGCAAATTAGATGGCATCTACTTCAGAGGCTTATTTGGAAGGTTAACTAAGAGCACAACAATCTATAGGATATTAAGTGTTCTGTCTCTGCAACTGCCCCTAGCTAAAAGTCTGCTGCCTCTGGCTGCCTCTGACCCGTGGGAGGAGAGGAAAGAGGCCTGAGAGTGGGGCGGGGTATGGGGAGAGTGCAGGGAGGGAGCCAGGCGTGGGCGAGAGCGAAAGGAGAGGAGAGACACAAACTACCTCCCCTTCCATTTGTGTTTTTCTCTTCTTCCAGCCTCATGATCTAGATTGGAGACTCAGCTTTCCCTTTGCCGGAAAGCAGAAGCTGCAGAGGACCTGGGTTGGGGGCTGGGGCTCAGGAGCAGCAGGAAAGAGGGGCCTAGAGAGGATGGAGCTGGGCCGGTTCAAGGCAGCGGGAAAGAAAGGGTTTGTGTGTAGCTTTTGGTCTCTCCCAGCCACCCCGACAAGGAAGGACTCCATTTTTGCCCTGAACTCACTTCTCCTTCTGGTCTGCCTATGGCCTTGTTTCTGGATACCCAAACTCAACTTACCTGTAACAGGGGATGGAGGAAGTCCTGTCAGCTTCACAAGGCACAAGAGTGCACAGAACAAACAGGGAGTGTGAGGATCAATGAGAAAACCCCTGGGCCCTCATTGATCTTCACACAGCAGGTGCACAGGGATCCCTGTCACTGCTCATTGCAAACACAATGGCAACATACTTACTAGTAGTGATTATGACAGCCTGGAAGGCAAATATGCACTGTCCTTTATCTCCCAAAGGGTCTCTTCATTTGTGTATTTATTCACTTATTCAACAAACACAGTTGAGCCCCTGCTATGTGCTGGCCTCATGCTAGTTGCTGGGCCTGCTCTAACGGGAGGTGTTAGAAGGGACAGAGCCCTTATGGCTGTGGGTCCTAGTGTCAGACTCTCTGTTAAGGGTTGGAGTTTAGTGTACTGGGTGATGACTAGCGGAGTGCCTTGATCAATCCCCCAGGAGAAGGAAGCAGGAAATGGACAGGGGGAGAAGTTGAGCCGCAGTGCAGACCCAGCAAAGGCCTCAGCCCACCACACTGGGAGCTTGGAAACTAGAATGGCGCTTCAGGGTTGACCTGACTTGCAATGGGACGGCCTGGCCATTATGTTAGGAAGAAGGGGCCTCAGAGAGCCAGAGTCACACCATTTTAAAATCAACTCCGTCTGCCAGGTGCAGTGGCTCCCGCCTCTAATCCCAGCACTTTGGGAGGCCAAGGCGGGTGGATCACCTGAGGTCAGGAGTTCAAGACCAGCCTGGCCAACATGGTGAAACCCTTTCTCTACTAAAAATACCAAAATTAGCTGGGTGTGATGGTGGGTGCCTGTAATTCCAGCTACTAGGGAGGCTGAGGCAGGAGAAGTGCTTGAACCTGGGAGGCGGAGGTTGCAGTGAGCTGAGATCATGCCATAGCACGCCAGCCTGGGCAACAATAGGAAAACCCATCTAAAAAAAAAAAATTAACTCTGTCTTAAAGCTAGCAAGACACATTCCTTGCCAGTCATGACCCCTCCTAAGATGTTTACAGCTAAGAAAGTAGCTTGATAATGCCTTCAAGGACAAAGTCCTACAACAGAAAGTCCAGATGTCCCAATACCTGTAATAATATAGGCTTTCAAGATAATTATAGTTAGACTTTAATATATTCACACACTAAAATGTTAGGGATAGTTTTCTTGAAATCAATACATTAATAAAACTTCTCAGGCTGTCAGCCGCCGTGCATGTAGGCACAGCTCAGCTTCGTGTTGACAGAGGGAAGGCCCTCACATAAGAAAAACTTAAAAGCATTCCTTTGCTTGCTTTCCGAGGACACCCTACTCTGTAATGGAGTCATTTCAATAAACTCGCCTCTTCGACTGCATTCCACAACTTGCCTTGAATTCCTTCCTGCACGAAATCCAAGACCCCTTTTTCCAGTAACAATTATACCCCACGTCGATCAGCTGGTGGATGCGCTGCCCTGGGACAGAGACACCTTCAGGCCAGGCAGCTCTGGGTTGCTGCGGCAATCCTTGAACCGGCCCTGTGCTGAAAAGCCGTCTGCTGACAACACTCCCAGCAAGCGGCAGAGTCCTCGCTTGAAGGCGGATCTGGGTGGCACACTGCTACCATGCTGGCTCTGTGGAATCTGACTCCACAACTCACCATGTGGCCATCTTTGGCTCTTTTTCTTTTTTTTAAAAAAAGGTTAACTCGTGTTGTGTGTGTGTGTGTGTGTGTGTAGCTATAGTTTGTTCATTTTTATTTGCTGTACATTCATTTGCTGTATAAATACACCACATTTTTTCTACCTATTGTGCTGTTGATGGACATTGGGGCTGGTTTTGCCTATCACCAATAATGCCTCCCAAAATATTCTTGTGTGTGTCTCAGTTTTCTAGACTACTCTTTAATATTACTGGAAACCAGGCCTCTGTTTTTATAAGGACTGCTGTTATCCTTGCCAAAGACTCCTCCTTTTAGTCATTGCTTCCTCAGGACTTTAGAATATTGCAAAAATGAAAGCAGTTCACGTGGCCCAAAGAAATCTGGAAAACATTGATGATTTCATTGTGGCCGCCTTGGAGGCCAGATTGTTTCTGTCTTGTTTACCATTGGATCCTCAGTCCCTACCAGACATAGTTGGTTCCATGAATGAATTATGGAAGTGGGCTTTGTAGCATGTCAAGACAACTAAAGCAGTAAACCTTTCCTAAAGTTTCTATAGGTCAGACATGTATTTCCTTACTATAATATTCTCTCCTAATTAACCCACTGTCTTTATTATACCATATGCTCGACAGGGTCACGATAAAGTGAGGCAGAGTGGGGAATTTTTGATGCTTCTAATCTGAGTTCTTATTGGTTTTTGGAATTTTTTTATTAGTCATCCTAATAATTGGCTAGGAACATTCCAAGCTGTAGACTTGGGCTCCCCATATGACACTTGAAATCCGCATGGCCTTCCTCAAGGAGTATCAAAATCTAACGGTACACCCTTTCCTATATATGTGATTAGGGAAAGTTGGTCCATTTTGCATTATTCTCAAATATTAAAACAAATTGTAAAACCTCTGAACGGGAAGAGAACCTCTAGAAGCTGTACAATTAGATTAGGTAAACTGTAGGATATGGGAGAAAACATTTGTCATCATGATGGCTTTTAATTAGAGGAACTAATTGGGTGGAAGATAGACCTTTAGGTCTCAAAAAATAATTATTCATGCAGCAAAAGGGGAACAAGACCTAAATGAGGCACATGTACAGATTCTTTCTTCTTTTAACTGGGTACCTAGCATAGATCACGCCAAGTCTAATTGGGCATTTCCTTTTAAAACTTCTCTTAATATGTGCCCTGGTACCAGAGTGAGCTCCCCATTCAAAATACGCTTTTTGGTCTTTTTCAACAAGAAGGATAGAATCTTTCTCTTGACTCCACACCAAAAATTATTTTTCCTCCCTTTGAATCTCTACATCACTAGATTCCAACCTCCCAAATGACTTTCATTGCTTTCCACCTTGTATTATATTTATTTATTTATACATTTATGTATATATATTTTTATATACACTTGGTTCTAAGATTCTAGGGAGAAAATTACACCAAATTTGTTTTGCAAACTTAAGAGTCTTGCATATAATAGGTGCTCAGTCTGAATTCATATGTATCAATATTACAGCTTCTGGTGAGCAAACAACACTAAAAGAGATAATCGTGGGGAAGATGCTGATGAGGTGGGGTGGGGCGAGTATTACTAAACCTCTTGGTTCCCTATTTTGATTACTGAGAGACGAAGAAAGACAGTTTCTTTTCTTCTTCTTCTCCTTCTTCTACTTTTTCCTCTTTTTTGAGACAGAGTCTTGCTCTGTCGCCCAAGCTGGAGTGCAGTGGTGCCATCTTGGCTCCTTGCAACCTCCGCCTCCCAGGTTCAAATGATTCAATGGTTTCAGCTTCCGTAGTAGCTGGGATTGCAGGCGTGTGCCACTACGCCCAGCTAAATTTTATATTTTTAGTAGAGATGGGTTTCACTATGTTGGCCAGGCTGGTCTCAAACTCCTGGCCTCAAGTGATCCACCTGCCTTGGCCTACCAATGTGCTGAGGTGACAGGCATGAACCACCATGCCTGGCCAAGAAAAACATTCTCACACTGTCAAAGGCTCAAGTGATTTGCTGAAAGGAAAAGAATTTATTTGAAGTTTTGTATTTGTCTTTTACATACACATACACATACGTACACACATGCACACACACACGTATATATGTTTTTTATTCTTTCATAAAGAAAAACTGTTTATATGGTAACAAATGCGGCTTTTGGTTATAAAGACATGTTCTTCACCCAAGAGCATTTATTTTCCTTTGTTAGAAGTTTTAATGTAAAATCAGCCAAGATTCCTTTCGTTAAAACCAACAGGGGTTTTAGCACATCTTTCAGATGAATTAGTTTCCTGTTGTGTTTCACAGGCCAATCAAAGGTGGGCTGGGATGGTCTCAAATTGACCCTCTACCTGCAGTTTCTGCTCTGTGCTTACAAAGATTGAACTTCTGTATTCTCATTCCACATCCATGAACATACACAACTCCAGCTGCTGTTGAATAATGAGCTCTGATAAATGTAAAGTTACTAGTACATTGATGGAATTTCTATAGCAGGATGTATTGAGTCCATTTTTTATAAATTAGTTGACAATACAGTATTCTGTTTCACTGTACCCTTTGAAGGCAACATGAAAAGAGGGCAGTTCTACAGAAAAGCCCCCCCCACCCCCACATTTCCTCAACTCTACACACTTAGAAAAGGCATTGTCTTCGCCATTGCTGTTCATTCTCTGAGGCTTGGATTCAAAGAGACCTCAGAAGTCTTACAGGAGAGAGACAAATTGCCGGCCTATACTCTTTTGCCCCTTCAACAGTGGACATGTACTAAATGTTCTCAGACTGCTTCTCCATCTTTTAAATACAAACACATAATCCTTAAACTGATGAGGATAAGAGATTGGCAAATCTGCTCCGTGCTACTGACTGCCCTGTTCCTCCCCATTTTTCTCACCACAGCTTGGGATAAATTATCCAGTGTCCTGAGGGTTATTGCCAGGTGTCTCTGCACAGGCCCTTTGCAAATATCAATTCATGCCCTCCTCTCCTTGATGACAGTTTCATCTAAGACCATTTAAGCAATCTCTTAAATTGTTTGTGTTAAGAAAGAGGGAATTTCAATATTGATGGAGGGAATTTAAAATGGTACAGTCACTGTAGAAAATAATTTGGTAGTTCTTCAAAAACTCAAACACAGAATTAGCACAGGACCCAATGAATCCACTCCAGTATATACCCATGAGTATTGAAAATATGTTATCTTACAAGAATTAGCCAGGTGTGGTACTGTGTGCCTATAGACCTAGTTACTCAGGAGGCTAAGGTAGGAGGATTGCTTGAGCCCAGGAGTTCAAGGCTGCAGTGAGCTGTGATGGCATCATTGCACTCCAGCCTGGGTAACAACAGTGAAACTCCGTCTCAAAAANAAAAAAAAAAAAAAAAAAAAAAAAAAAAAAAAAAAAAAAAAAAAAAAAAAAAAAAAAAAAAAAAAAAAAAAAAAGAAAGAAAGAATAAATGATATACATGAGTATTCATATTAGTATTATTAATAATAGCCAAAACGAAGTCCATCAACTGATGACTAGATAAACAAAATGTGGTCTAGTCATACAATGAAATATTATTCAGCTATAAAAAGGAATGTACTGTTATATGCTACAACATATAATAAGGGAGCCAGGTGAGGTGGCTCATGCCTGTAATCCAGTACTTTGGGAGGCTAAGGTGGGTGGATCACAAGGACAGGAGTTTGAGACCAGCCTGGCCAAGACGGCGAAACTCCGTCTCTACTAAAAATACAAAAAAATTAGCTAGGCGCAATGGTGGGCGCCTGTAATCCCAGCTAGTTGGGAGGCTGAGGTAGGAGAATCACTTGAACCTGGGAGGCAGAGGTTGCAGTGAGCCGAGATCATTCCACTGCACTCTAGCCTGGGTGACAGAGCAAGATTCCATCTCAAAAAATATATATATATTTTTTATTTTATATATTTATATATAAAATATTATATATAATATATATATAACACATGTTTTATATATGTATATATAATATATAAATATATATGTGTAAATATTATATATTATATGTGTAAATATATGAATATATATTTTATATACATTACATGTGTGTATATATATACACATATATATAAAACAGGAATATTATATGTTGTATGTTCAGGGATGAACCCTGAAAACATTATGCTAAGTAAAAGAAGTCAAACACAAAAAGCCACATATTGTATCATTCCATTTGTATGAAATGTCCAGAATAGGCAAATCCTTAGCCACAGAAAGCAAATTAGTGGTTGCCAGAGGACAAGGAGAGGACAGCTGGGACTAACTGCTAATAGGTATGAGGTTTCTTTTTGTGGTGACAGAAATGTTCTATATAGAAGTGAAGGTGAATATCCTAAAAACCAATGGATTGCTGATATGGTTTCGTTGTGTCCCTACCCAAATCTCATCTTGAATTGTAGCTCCCCAAATTCCCATGTGTTGTGGGAGGGACTCGGTGGGAGATAATTGAATCATGGCACCAGTTTCCCCCATACCATTCTCATGGTAGTGAATAAGTATCACAAGATCTGATAGTTTTATAGGGGGTTTCCCCTTTCACTTGGCTCTCATTCTCTCTTGCCCACTGCCATGTTTGTGAGGCCTCCCCAGCCACGTGGAACTATGAGTCAGTCCATCAATCCTCTTTTTCTTTATAAATTACCCAGTCTAGAGTATATCTTTCTCAGCATCAAGAAAACAGACTAATACAATTGTACTCTTTAAAATGGTGCATTTTATGTTTTGTGAGTTATATCTCAATTTAAAAAATACCATGACAATGGTTACAACCCACATGCTGTAGAGTAGATCATACGTCATTATTTTCTGGTCATACTTAGGAAAGATGTTAAAGACTGTCACAGAATAAATGAATGAACAAATAAATCAATAGATGATGAATCGATGAATAAGTAGAGTGAAAGGGAGTCTGGGAAACAGAGGTCTTTTGTGGCTAACCATGGGTGAGGAGACACTTTGTATAATCTTTTCTTGGGCAAGTAGTAGAACATGGAGAGTTTAGAAGGAAACGTAGGAGGCCTGTACTTTGCAGGGGCCTTGTTTGGGAAAGGATGTCCCCAAGTAAGGAGATTCTCTTCCCCTCCCAGACCACTGTATCCTGCCATAGCCTTCTTCCTTCACTCTGAGTGGGGCACGTGCTGCCAAGATGAAAAGCAAATCTCCCTACAGCAGCCAAAGAAAACAAACGCAGAAAAACAGCAACTGAAAACTGGGAGAGGAAATAGGATTCTGCATCCTGGCTGATAACATCCTCAAAATCAAAGCCACAAAGACACACAGTCTTGGCCACTGATGGAGCTTAGGGGCCATCCAGGGCAGGGACGACCAGCGGTGAGAAGGTCCTGCGACCCTCAGTGTCATCAGCCCAAGCCCCCATAATTTTGTAACTAATATTGAAGGAATAACAGGGCCCTTCCTATATACAAGTTAAGGCCCAACAGATGCCTTAGACAATTTATTTATTTAGTAAATATAAACTGAGATTTACTGGGCCTGAGATACACAGGGAGAAGCACAAGTCCCAGCCAAGGAAGGGCACCTTACAGTTAGGAAGTTTCCTAGGACTGATCTCTCAACTTCTTTCTTCTGGCCTGTCCCTTCCTCTCGCCACATATTCCTGGCACCCTGTCTTTCTCCAGGGCTTCCCCACCCCTCCTAAAAAGGAAAGTGTGAGGAAGTGGCCAAGGCAGGGGAACTGCCCCTCTGGCTGGGTGGGCGCTCCCGGGCCCGACGAGGAGCTCTGAGCGGCTGGGCAGGAGCAGGCCCCCTCCTCCTTCGGACATGGGTTTGCTGTGAGGACCGAAGAGCCTTCTGTCTCCGGCAGCGTTTTACAGGCTGCAAAGTGTTTTTCAAATAGCAGGGAAAATAGAAAAGTGTGGCATTGCTTCTGCCACAATTTTCCAGGACTTCTGAGGTTTCAAGTATAGTATTCCACCTATTTCAAAATACTCTTAGTCCCGACTCTTCACTGAGTTGGGTCACAGGGAGTTGTTTAGGACTTACTCACCAGAAAGGAAAGGAGGGTTTCCTTTCACTTCCCGTTAGAACAACGCCAAACACTTCCTCCCCACCCTTCCCTTCCAAACCCTGGTCACAGCGCCCCCTCGTGTAAATCCGGAGCAACTGCCCGGGAAATCCCCCATCTACCCCTGGCCAAAGTCAAAGGCTGAGGGAGGGGGTCCGGTTGAATTCTGGGTGGGCGGGAACTGGGGATCCTATTGGGCGGTGATGCCTACAAGGGACAGGCTCCAGTCAGGTCCCCTTGCTTCTCCTTATGCTGAATATAGACCTCATATTGTCAGATATTTTGGTTTTAAAAGACAAGCTAGAAACTTCTCTTTTAAAACAACTGTGTAAGCCAAATAAAACAAGCCATGGGCCAGGCTGTGGGGGGCGGCAAACCGTCAGGAAGCTTTGATTTCTTGTGGAAAAGATGAAACATTGATGATAGTTAATCCCAACACATTGACAAGGAACGGTCCTGGTAACAGAAGATATCTTAGATGATATATAAAAATCACAACTGTGAACATATTTGACAAGGAGAAAAAAAAGAGCAAACATACTTAACATACTTGCTTCTGAGTTTTCCCATCTATATTTGGTGGCTATATACTGATTTTCTTAACATCCTCTGTTAACCAGAATAAAACCAGGATGTTTCAGTAAAAGTTATGGGAAAAAATCAAAATAGAAAAGGAAATTCCCATTGATTTTTTCTCCACTATTTGGAAATGAAATCAATTTTCCTAAAGGTACGTATTTGCCAACTTTCAGAATACCGATGTCTGTGAAGGGTTTCTGGAGCGTTCTAGGGTAGAAATTCATACTTCTTCAGACAACAGGCAAAGCCTGTGCAATTTGGCCTCATCCTGACTGTCAGCCTTACCTCCTGTCATTCCCTTTGCTGCTCCGATCATCATCCCAAACTATTTTCCTTGAAGAACATTTAGGTTTTTTTTCAGAAAATTGTATTTCTCGTTGATTAGTTGCTTTTACTCTGTTTTCCATTTTTGAAGCTCCTATGCATTCTTCAAATCCCAGTTTACATGTTACCTCCCAGGAACCTTCAAGCAGAGTAATCTCTCCAGCCCCCAGCCTGCACTTTCAAAGCTCTAGGCCTGTATCTTTAGGAAAACAATTATTATTTGGCTTATAATTATTTGATTACACACCTTTTGACATTGGGAATCTGCCCAAAGCTGTATTGTTCACTGATGGGCCATAAAACTTAAAAAATATCTAGTATATTGTAAGCTGATAAGGAATATTTCCTGTCTATTCTGCTCACCCAGAGCCTAGTACACCAGCAGACTCATTGTATCATATTTTAAAATAATTTTATTTTTAAATTTTTTGAATAAGTAATACTTTTCAGGGTTCAAAATACAGAAGACAGAAGTATACAAGTGAAAAATTTCCATTCCTCCCACGTTTCCAGCCACCCAGTATCTCTTCTTATTGGTACACAATGTTACTCACTTATGTGGAATGAAGGCCACGTTCTTCTGCACGCAGTATAATTTTTTCTACCATCTGTGCTTGTTTACCTTCCTAGGACTCTCCTCTCTCGTGGCCTTTGCTCCTTACTTTCCAGCCAGGATTGAAGTAGCTGTTTCCTGATGTGTGACCTTAGCAATTTACTGGCTTCTGGAGATCAGACACTCTATCTTCCTCTATCATTATTAAAGACTACATACTAACATCTAGCATATAGCAGGGCATGAATGATAGTTACTCACCCAGTCTTGGAACCAAAGACCACAGAAGCCCACTTGGTGGTGTACTTCACAGTGGCCGAGCTGGTACCTAAGCTGCAAGACAAAATCCTGTTTACTCTTCCCTCTGCTTGAAGGAGTCTCTCCTTGCAGCCACCACTGCTGGGAATGTGCTGGGCCACACCTGAAGCCAGCATGTTTCAGAGTCGCACCCAAGTTGAGACTTGGTTCCTAGTGCTTTATTTAGTTCACTTGATGAGGACATGTTTTCCTGGATGGTCTTGATGCTTGTGGATGTTTGCCAGTGTCTGGGCATTGAAGAGTTAGGTATCTATTGTAGTCTTCATAGTCTGGGCTTGTTTGTACCCATCCTAGGAAAGCTTTCCAGGTTTTCAAAGGGACTTGGGTATTGTAATCCAGGGTTACAACCTAGTATATGCTGTGTAGTATATTCACAACATATACGACCTGGATACCACTGCTGATTATTCAGAGCTCTAGGGCTCTTTAGTCAGTAGGTGATGAATCCTGCCAGGACTGAGTCCCTCCCTTCAAGGCAACAGGTTCTCTTCTGGCCCAGAGTATGTTTGTTTGGAAATGTCATCTAGGACCTAAGGCCTGGAGTGGGGGCTTCACAACCTCTGCCTGGTATCCTATCCTCCTGTGACTTGAGCTGGTAACCACGTTGTAAGACGAAGTCCTCTTTACTCTCCTTTTCCACTCCGCAAGTAAGAAGTCTCTTTCACAGCTGTGAGCTGTGCTGCCCAGGGTGAGGAGAAGGGTGGATCAAGAACTCCCTTAGGTGTCTCACTAGGTTGCATGCCTCCCAGGTCCACTGGCTCTGAGCCCAGCACAGCAGCAGGACTTGCTTAGAAGCTGCAGTCCCTGTGGCTTACATTGCCTTTCAACTTTGTTTAGGACCCCAGAGTCCTTTAGCCTGTGGAGGCAAGGCTTGCTCAAACTGAAGTTTTGACTGCTGAATGGGTGATTCCCCTCTGGCTAGTGCTGGTCTGAGTGCTCCCTCTGTGGGTGTCAGCTGAGTTCTGCCCTGAATTGCTTTCTGCTGTGATAGGGAAGCACTGGGTGCCAATGCGAAGTTCCACAATGGCCGTGCTCTCCCTCCCCCAAGAGCACAGATTCTCTCTTGGCACCAATCTCTTGGCCAGGAGATTGGGGAGGGGTGGTGTTGGCAATTTGAGACTCTCTTTCCTACCCTCTTCTGTGTCTTTTTCAGTGATATGAAGTTAAAACCAGGTACTTTGCTTACCTGATTTTTAGTTCTTATAAAGGTGCTTTGTAATATAGATAGTTGTTAAATTGGTGTTCCCACATGGAGGATGATCAGCGGAGGCTTCCAATCAGCCACCTTGCTCTGTCCCCACCACTTGGTTTACGTATTCAAGGGAAAGCAGGTGAGAGCTCTGATGCCATCTTCCTTTCAAAGCTCAACGTGTTGACTATCAAACTTAAGTTTGTAAACTGGTGCTTTGAGCCCTGGTCATGTGGCTGGCTTTTCATAGTCAGTAAGGCACTTTGACTTCCTAGCTACGGTTCTTCTACTATATGTATGCTTAATAGCCATTCCAACTCCTGAGTTTAAGTGGCTCTTCTGCCTCAGCATCCAGAGTAACTAGTACAAGTATGAACCACCATGCCTGAATCGTTCTTTTTTTTTCTTTGTCTTAAATTTTTTTGTAGAAACAGGGTCTCATTATGTTGCCTAGGCTGGTCTTGAACTCCAGGGCTCAAGTGATCCTTCTGCCTCAGTCTCCCAAAGCACTAGGATTACAGGTGTGTGCCACCGGGCCTGGCCTAAGGGGACCTTTGATTAATGCTTGGCTTGCATCGAACTGGGATGTAAGTGAGAAATAAACTTTTATTTTGTTAGGTCATTGAGATGTTGAGGTTTTTACAACATTTTAGCCTAGCCTGAGTCATAAGATCTGCTTTGGGAGTTGAAGGTTGACTATCCTCACAGCCTGATGATCTGCTGTGCTCATCTCCCCAGGAAAGACAGGCTGCTGCACGGCCCAGATGATTACCTCCACGGCTGCTGGTACTCACCTTCCTGAAGAAGGCCTGGCTGGGCAAGGCTGTATTTGGGTTTTAGGCTTCTTTTTTCCTCTGCTTCCTTGGCTGATATTTTAATTGATAGAGTTGTCTTATTCACTAGACAGAGAGATTCTTCCTAACCCGAGGTTGCCAAAATATGACAAACTTGCGGAAAAAGTTACGACTCTGGAAGGCATGATAAAAGGGTAATTTTCTTAATTTACAAAAGGATCTTATAAGTCAACAAGAAAAATATAGGTAAGTTGATTCAAATCAAAGAGGAAAAAAGAAATACAAACAGCGGATTAGACTAATGAATCCTCAACCTCTGATATGGTTTGGATTTGTGTCCTTACTCAATCTTATGTTCAATTGTCATCCTCAGTGTTGGAGTTGGGGCCCGGTAGGAGGTGATTGGATCATGGGGGCATTTCTCATGGTTTAATACCATTCCCCTTGGTGCTGCCATCATGAGAGCGAGTTCTGGCTGTTTAAAAGCATGTGGAACCTCCCCCGTCTCTCTGGGTCCTGCTTCTCCCTTTGCTCCAGCTTTGCTTTCCACCATGAGTAAAAGCTCCCTGAGGTCTCCCAGAAGCAGAATCCACCATTCTTCCTGCACAGCCTGCAGATCCATGAGCCAATTATACCTTTTCTCTTTACAAATAACTTAGTTTCGGGTATTTCATTATAGCAGTGCAAGGACGGACTAATACAACCTCTCATTACCATTCTACAAATGAAGACGCTGGGCTGAAAATATACCCATTACTGATAAGGGATTTCCCTGCTCTCCTAAAGGCACCCTCAACCTCAGCATTGGTGAAGCTGCAAACAGGGTAGCCTATGATAAGTAATGGCTGGTGAAAACAGCAAAGACTTGGCAGCACTCACCATGGCAAAGGTCCTTATTTGATTTCTATCCCCATCATTTTGCACATGAGGACTTGGAAACATGGAAAGTTCAAGTTATCCATCTATTTAGGTAACTATTTCCTCTTTGATGTCCCACAAATACCTCCCACTCACTGTACACAACAGGCTCATCAGTTGTTTCCCCAGACTGTCTTCTTCTACTGAATTCTTAATCTCTGAGAATGGTACTCCCACCCCACCCCAGACTTTGATGCCACAGAGCTGGGAGGCCCCGTGGGCTCCTCCTCTCCCTCTGGTTCAGTGTTCTGTCATCACTACCTCTTGTTAATTCTGTCCCCTGACCATCTCCCCTAACCACATCTCTCCTAACACCCATCCTTGCTGTTCTCCAAGGAGCCAGAGTGGCCCTCCTAGCACCCAAATCTAATCATGCCACACTGCTGTTCAGAATTCTGAGGTATCTTCACATTCAGTAGAGATAATATGCGTGTTGATCTGACCTCTGCCCACCTGTCCTGCCTCAGCTCCCACCACCTGCTGCATGACAGGTACATCCTAAAATAGCTGGATTGCTGGTGGTTGCCCAAACCTGCCATACTCTCTCGTTCCTTCCATTTTTTTAGGCTATTGCACATGCTACTCCATTTGCCCAGAATCCTCTCCTCTACCCATCTCCAAACCCATCCTTATGCTCAAGTTTCAGCGCTAAAGCTCCCTCTTCTGAAAACAGCACTATCCTGAGACTCAGCTGCTCTTTGCCTCACTTCCTCTGCATCTTGACCTTGCTTCTCCTCCGGCATTATCTTCTAGACTTGCAGGGGAGGTGTCAGTCTTCTGGGGAGTCGGTGAACTGGATGGAATGGCAGCTTCTTCTAAACGTTTAATTCCCAGTGCCAATCTAGCACAAAGCCTGGTGAATGATTAACAACTATGTGGTGAAGAAAACAGACGATTAATCAATAAGACATTTGCCCTGTCTGGGAGCTCACCTACAGTCAGGCAATGATGGCTTTACAAGCCCCTCACTGTGACAGCAGGCTTGTGGGCAGGAAGGTCTCTGACCCTCCTCTGGAGTCGGGAGAAGCAAAGAGGGTCAGTTCCAAGTGTACGCACATCACATTCACCACACAATGCTTAAAAAACAAATCCCTTAGTCTCAGCTGCCAAGCATGATGTAAATGTATGGGGACTGAGGGACTAATTCTGCTGGCCTGAAGTTTTTTTCTGGGTGGGGAGAGATTCAGGTCCTGTTTTGTCTTTCACTTTTCACAAGGAATAGCCAACGGGCGCCTGGCTCCTCTGGTTCTCCATCCCTCCCAGAGTCTCTTCCCACACCCTGGAGTGGGCCTCTTCCCCAGTGGGTGGCCAGGCCAGATTTGGGAGGTGGCCCATTGGTTGGCCTCCTTAAACTTTCCTAGGACTGTGCCACAGTTTATGTGACAAACTTCTGAAAAAACAGAACAACAACAAAATCTTGAAAGACTGCAGACCTTAATTTGTCTAAGAAAATCCACTGTTAACCCAATAGCTTGTTTGAATGGAGCTGTTAAATGTCAACAAAGCGGAACATTAGTTAAGGCGTGAAAACAGATTTTACGAAGTAACTACTTATAGTAGGAGAAAAAGCTGATCATTCTCATTTGTGCAGAGGAGACTGGGCGTTTTAAAGGATGAAGGAGAGAGTAGGGCGGGGAAGCCAGCGGGGGCTCAAGTGAAAAATCACGAAGGGGTGGTCAGTATCGATGAGCGGGCAGCTGTGCCTGCAGCTAGCGGTTATGAAGCTGGGATTCTATCCTCCCACAGAGACTGGGGGACAGAGAGGCCTGTCCTCCCCATGATTGCATTTCAAAGCAATGGCTTTCAGGTCCTTGAGAAAGACGCTTCTGAGCTGTAGGCGATACATACACATCTCACAGCAGCAGAGAAACGATTCACAGTTGTAAGCCCTTTTAAGAAAATACCCTGAAAAAGGGAGGTCAGGCGCCTTACCAGCGGGTGTTGGCTAGAATAAACGGGAAATTCTCATGGCTGCCTTGAGCTTTCTCAGGAAGACATTTTACTGGGGTCGAGGTTAAGGGGCAGCGGAGGGTGGGGGACCTTGAGTCATGCTCCTATAAGTTACACTAGAGTTCCTCGTGTCTGAGTGCAGAGGCTTAGACTGAGTCTTTATGTGCAGAAAGTCTTGCAGTTCTCACAGCGGCCTCCCAGAAAAAGTGGTCCCCAAATGTTTGTGAGTTCTCCATTCTGCACCCCACCTTCACGTTCTGGGGTGCTCTGGTCGAGCGACGAAGCTCGCAGTATTAGCAGAGAAGGGGACGGCGGAATGCGGGCGCGGAAGGTCGCGTGGCACGCCTTGCAGGGCGGGGACAAGGAGGAGTAAAGCGGCACTGATCACCCCAGAGGCCGCCCCCTTCGCTCGCAGGCTTTGGGGTCCCCGGCCGCTCTCTGCCTGTCTCCCCCGTTACCGCCAGGCTTTGTCGCCGCCTTAAGGCATGCCCGCTCTCCGCGGACCCGCCCTGCCTGTAGGCGGCGCCAGGGCGAGACAGCCTGAGGCTGGGCCGACGCTGACTCCTCCCGCCCGCGGGGATCCTTAAACGCCTCCTCGGCCTCCCGGGCTCCGGTAGCGCCGGGTGTGTGCGCAGGTCCGCGGCTGCCCTCGCTCTGCCACGGGCGCCTCCGCCTCCTCCATGCCGGCCAGCCTCGGCTTCCTCGCGCAGCGCCGACCCGGGTGGCTCGGGGTCGCCGCGCTGGCGCTGGCCGCCGTGGTGCTGGGGGCTGTCGTCTGGCGTCGCGCAGGGCCCAGGCGGCGCCGGCGGCTGCAGCAGGTGGGCACCGTGGCGAAGCTGTGGATCTACCCGGTGAAATCCTGCAAGGGGGTGGCGGTGAGCGAGGCGGAGTGCACGGCCCTGGGGCTGCGCAGCGGGAACCTGCGGGACAGGTACGGAGCGCGGGCGCGGGGCGGCGCGGAGCCTGCCCGGGATGAGGAGGGGAGGGAGGTGGGGCCCGACCTGTCCGGGAAGGAGCACAGGGGTTTGCCACCTGGGTTTCTGGGCTGACTGTTGGACCGTTGGTTGTTTGGCTGGGAAGGTCAAGCTCGTCAGATTTATTTGTTGGAAAAGTATGTAGGGGCGATTCCTTGCCCTTCCCTAGGTGAGAGATTTCTCCTCTGTAACAGGAGGGCGTCTGACCTGTGTCTTCAAGGCTCCGTAGCTCTGAAGTTTGTGATTCTATCCTAGTTTACAAAAGAAAAATAAATGCTATTGGCACTAGAAAGCAGCAAGAAAGACGCCAAGTGTGGTTCAAGGACATCGGCTCAGGCCTTGCTGGGCCTTGCTCCTCACATTTCTCCAATCCTGGGGGTGCCGGGGAAGCCTGATACACTTTGACAAAGGATGAGCAAGTGGCATGGGGACTCTGGGGCAGGGGTGTGATACTTGCCATTAAGGGAATAGTGTCCCCTCTTCTCCCACAGGAAAAGTTGTTCACAGCCTGGAACTTTGGGACTTTTGGGTTTGACGCATAAACATTTCATACTTAAGATTATGATACTTTTTTTTTTTTTTTGAGACAGAGTTACACTTTGTGGCCCAGGATGGAGTGCAGTGGCATGATCTCCACTCACTGCAACCTCTGCCTCCCAGGTTCAAGCAATTCTCCTGCCTTGGCCCTAGCTGGGACTAGAGGTGCATGCCACCACACCCGGCTAATTTTTGCATTTTTAGTAGAAACGGGGTTTCACCATGTTGACCAGGCTGCTCTTGAACTCCTGACCTCAGGTGATCCACCTGTCTCGGCCTCCCAAAGTGCTGAGATTACAGGCATGAGCCACCACGCCTGGCCAAGATGCCTTCTTATCTGGCCAAGATGATGGTTTAGCTGTGGCCCTGTGTCCTAGGGGAGGGAGGTTTGCAAGTTTATCATACAAGGAGTCCTCTAGCAGAGAGCCACCTGCATCCTTGTGTTCACTCCAGGACTCGAGAATGCACTGTTTTCTGAAGACTACTGCTGTCTTAAAGAAATGTGGGCTATCAGCCAGGCGAGGTGGCTCATGCCTGTAATCACAGCACTTTGGGAGGCTGAGGCGGGCAGATCACCTGTGGTGGGAGTTCAAGACCAGCCTGACCAACATGGGAGAACCCCGTCTCTACTAAAAATACAAAATTAGCCGGGTGTGGTGGTGCATGCCTGTAATCCCAGCTACTCGGGAGGCTGAGGCAGCAGAATTGCTTGAACCCTGGAGGCGGAGGTTGCAGTGAGCCGAGATTGCACCATTGTACTCCAGCCTGGGCAACAAGAGCCAAACTCCATCTCAAAAAAAAAAAAAAGAAAAGAAAAAGAAATGTGGGATTCCATAGTATTGGAAAACTTCAGTGAGTCTTAGGGAAGTGTTGTACACACAGACTGTATGAGTCATGGTAGGATTTTCAATCTCCCACCCCAGATTTTTAATCCTGGAAGCTTCTGAGATTCCCATCCAGGACTACTGAAGCAGAATCACCAAGAGTGGGACCACCTTGCATAGAGTGTTTAATTTCCCCCTGGTGATTTTGATGCTATAATTAGAGGGTTTTATTTGAGACCATGAAGAAGAAGAGGTGTTTAGAGCTTATTCAAATCTGAAGCATAAGAAAAACCTTCCTATTGCTGGAAAGACTATAGGTTCTGTGGAGCTGGACACCTTCCAAAAAACTGGGAGAACCAAATTCTCACGATACATGTCCAAGGAAAATTAGTGTTTCCGACTAGGTTGCATTACTTCCCTCCTCACTTGAAGGATTGGTTACACGGACAGATTTTCAGGTCGAATCTGCACGTCTGATCTCCTGAAGAACGGTTTCTTTCCCACTTCTCTTGTCACTGCTTTGCCATGACTATTACAACCGTGAAAGAAAATATGTGTCCTTTGCTTTTTGCTCTCATTGACATCCTAAAATAAATACAACTCTGTTACCCTTTCCATGTTTTAAACAATAAATGCCTAGGATGGAGTGGGGTGATGTGAAGCCTGGGGTGGAGGGAAAGGCCATGAAATTAATGTTAATTCAGTGTTAAAATGCAGCAGACGCTGAGCCCTGTTGCATAGATTAGCATATTTAAGTCTCATAACAATCTTGTGGGCTAGATATTATTATCACCATTTTGCAAATAAGGAAACAGTATCAGAAAGAATGAGTATCTCATCCAAGGCCAGAAAACCAATGTATACTGTGGAGATTTGAACTTAGATCTGTGTGAGCACAGCATTTATGCTGTTTGTATGAAACTGGTGCATGATATAAAAGTATAAGGATTGCACTGAGGATCAGGAGACTGGGCAAACTTTTACAAAGTTTTCTCATTTGCAAAAGAATGAAGTTGAACTTGATGGTCTCTAAAACCCCATTTTAACTAATTTTTATTTGTCAAAGGATAGCTAACAATTGGAAAGCAGGCTTGCTGGAGAGAACCCTGTTTAATGGCGGCCGTTCTCTCAACCTGACAATATAATAACACTACCACAAATGCTCCTGGAGTTCAGGGAAAGGTCTTATTTAATGAATTCCATTCTGAACCTGTGTCTTTGGAACTAACTGTTCAAAGAAGCTGGGATTTTCCTCTGGAAGTATTGTGGGTCTCAAATTTCTAGAGGAATGTTGTTCAAAGCTCTTAGTATACTTGTGAACACTTGGCTGGAGCACACTAAGCATTGAGTGTTTGAAGTCCACCTAGCAGAATGCTGGCATTGGCTGCCTGGTGCAGTTCCTGGGAGGACGTGCTTGTCCTTGCTGACCTTGGGAATCTCGGCTCTCCTTAGCAGCCCTATGTGAGCTGATCAGTTATATCTGTCCAAACCCTTACTGAAGCCAGCCCTTTATTTCTTCTGCACAAATGATTAACTGTTAGAGAAAGGAATCCCTTAAGTTTATTATTATCCAGGGTGTTTTCCCTGCCCAGTTCCTGCTGTTTCCTCATTCCACTGTCAGTGATAGTGTTCTTGTTTTTCCTCACTTTCAGTCCTTCCTGCTCCCCAGGCCAGTTTGTAATTCAGAAATGAGATTTTTCTGTTGTTTTGGGCTCCACTTACCTGTGGCTGTTAGTCATTCAGAGCACTGTAGATGTTTTGGGGAATCCAGGCTCCAGGCTTTCAGACTGATCCCTCTACCACGTACTCATGTTTTAACTGTAAATTCAAGGTGCCAGCTTTTAGTGTTGTAGACGAGGTTGGGGTTCTACACTCCAGACTTATCTCTTCTTTTGGATCTGGCAGAATAAAACTAGTTATTTATTCACGGGACATCATTTTGTGCACGAGAGGTGAAAAATACTATTGCCCAGGTTGACAGGGAAATGAGATGGTCGGGGTATGTCACAAATGGCAACCTTTTAACCTGTGATTGCTGTCTTTCTCCCGTCCCCAAATTGGACTCCCTGCAAGTTGCCACTTGCTTTTGCAGTGACTGATGAGTGGGAAACCTCTAGTGACCACTTCCCTCGGTTAACCCCAGCAGTGTAACTCCTGTGTTGTTATACAGTAGGCTGGAGCCACGAGCCAGGCTGTGAGACTCGGTGAAGGGCAACATTAGTAAGGGATGAATGGGAGATGAAAAGATTCAGCCCAGGGAGGGGCTGTCAGAAGTGATGTGCAAACAGGTTTGCCACTCCTGTTTGGACATGGCTCTGGTTGTGTGCAGATCTCAAAGGGAGTCTTGTCTGGGGATGGGGGATGCTGGGAGTTAAGAGTGAAGGCTTTGGTGACATTAACCAAAGAACTCTGCACCAAGGGACAAGGCTAGAAATAGGGAATAGGGCCTAGCTCTATTAGGCATCTAAATCAGAGGATGCCTGCCTCTTTCATTTCATTTCATTCTCTGGGCAGACGTCCTCTGATTTATAGAATCCAGCTCCAGGATGAGAGAGCCAGAGAACTGTGGGCATCTTGGACCAGGCAGGATGGCTCACATCTGCAATCTCAGTATTTTGAAAGGCCAAGGAGGAAGGAGCAATTGAGCCAGGAGTTCCAGACCAGCTTGGGTAACACAGTGGGACTCCATCTCTACAAAAAAATTAAAAAATGAGCTGGGCTTGGTGGTATGTGCCTGTAGTCCCAGCTACTCAAGAGACTGAGGCAGGAGGATTGCTTGAACCTAGCAGTTCAAGGCTGCTATGAGCTAAGATCATGCCCCTGCACTCTAAAGCCTGGGTAATGGAGTGAGATGCTGTCTCTCTCGCTCTTGAAATTAATTAATTAAATATAAATTATCTAAATGAATGAATAACACACATATGCATATATACACTTAGAAAGGAAAAGATGGTCTCCTCAGAGGGGTGGGGACTTGCTGCTGCCCTGTGTCATCAGCTTTTTGGAAGGAGGTAGGCAAGATAGTTACTGAAATGCATTTACACTGCCACACCATCATAATGGGCTAACAGCCTTTGTCTTCTGGTGTGGTGTCAGGGAAGGGACAGTTTAGCCAGCACCTGGAAAGGACTCTACCGATAAGGAGGTTGCAGATACAAGACTGCCTGCCAGGGTCAGGACAGGGGAGAGATGGAGCTCCTTGTGCTCTGATATTGGATGTCCTCCTGAGGTCTCCTCAGGCTTTCCCTGCTGGCTTTGGCCACAGTTTGGAAAATCTCCCTGGAAGGAGCTGTGCTTTTTATCCTCCTCACATTTGGAAAGCCTCTGGCTTTTAGGTGTTTTTCACTCATCAGTGCCTGCAGTTCCTCACCCACTTGTCTGCAGATTCTATCTTCTTTCTAAAATAGTGACATTGGGCTGGGCACAGTGGCTCACGCCTGTAATCCCGGTACTTTGGGAGGCCGAGACGGGTAGATTACTTGAGGCCAGGAGTTCGAGACCAGCCCAGCTAATATAGCAAAACCCTAACACTACAAAATTAAAATATAAAAATTAACCTGTTGTGGTGGTACACGCCTATAATCCTAGCTACCAGGAGGCTGAGGCAAGAGAATCGCTTGAACCCAGGAGGTGGAGGTCGCAGTGAGCTGAGATTGTGCCACTGTACTCCAGCCTGGCTGACAGAGCAAGACTGTCTCAAAATAAAAGAAACAAAACAACTAAATAAAACTAAACTAAAAAGTGATATTGAAATTTATTTTCCCTAGGAGTGGAAGATTTTTTCTTTTGGCAACCCAGTCTTTTACGTGGCGCAGTCCCAACCTCTATGCTAGGCTGTAGGTGAAAGCCTAGCTAGCTGGGCCTGGCCAGCTTTCCCTCACTCTTCAGCTCATCCCGTAGAAATACAAAGTGAAAACCAAGTCCAGCACAGTGGTGAGCTCTCTAGGAGATAAGTGGGATTCTTATTTAACATGTGACGTCTGTGAGTCTTTGTTCTCCGTGTCAGAATGTGTGCATGAAGAGGAAATGCCATTCGGGAGGTTTCCTGATGTAGGGCCTGCACGCCACAGCAAGTTAAACAGAGCAGAGGCCGGCCTGGGTCCTCTTGGAGGCAGCAGCATTGCAAGACGTTTGTCTCAGGCCCCAGTTCACTTGGCCAACCTCATCTTGTTCTACAACAAAAGGACCTGAAAGCAATTTTACGGTTCCCAGAGCCACAGAGACATATTCACAGACCTACAGAAGCTTCTAACCAAAGCAGAGCCCGCAGACAAGTGGCAAGGTTGCCTTAGCAGTGAAGGAAAGTCTCTGAGCCAGGCTCACGTTCTGGTGTTTGCAACTAGAGATTTCCAAACATCGGCCAGACTCTCTCCCAGAACTGTTTCTGCCAAATAAGCTCATTTTGGGGTCACCAACTTTTAGACCCAAATCGTTTGGCTGGACTGGAATACTTATCTAGAAAGTAATTGTTGGGTCCCAAGTCAGGGCGGGTGGAGAGTTAGGAGGAAGTAGAAAGCTGGAGGGAAGCTCTGGGAGGATGGACGGGGATTCTCTGAGTGGGCCCTGGTTTGTTTCTCTGCAGGTTTTGGCTGGTGATTAAGGAAGATGGACACATGGTCACCGCCCGGCAGGAGCCTCGCCTCGTGCTGGTCTCCATCACTTGTGAGAACAACCGCCTGATCTTCAGGGCGCCGGACGTGGACCAGCTGGTTTTGCCTATCAGGCAGCCTTCCTCAAACAAACTCCACGACTGCAGGTGCTCTGCTAGGGGACATCCAGGGAACTGCAACAGGCTTGATTTCCCTTCAGGCTCCTCCCTGCATTCTGTCTTGCTGTAGTTTCTACAGTAGAGGATGGCATTGGTAAAGGAAATGTTTAAGAGAAGTGCAGTTTGGGTTGGGATCAGGCATGAGTGGGTGAGTCAGGGTGTTGTTTTAAAGGTACCCTGGATTTGTTTCATTCCGGTATGGTTAGACATGCAGACACAGAAATGACTGTCCTGCAAAAAGATGTTTATACCAGCAGATTCCCTAGAAACTGGAGGCACGCCCTGCCACACAAGGCCAGGTGGGGAAGCACCAGGGTGGGTCAGGAGGCAGAGGGAGCGGGGAAAATGCGGGCAAGGACCTTTATTGTGCTTTCCACAGGAAAGGAGAAGCAGGGCAGGGGTGGCAGGCTTAGGGATGGCTAGTTTGAATAATTTCAGTGGGTCTGGGCCACATGTTTTCTGGTACTTGGTCCTGGGGTTGACTAGGGCAGGGGACTAGTGGCCCGGCATGTGAGCACCCAATAAAGGAGGCGACTGGGAGTGTGGGCTCTGCATGGGCCGGTGTTCCTATTACGGGCACACTGGCAGGTCATCAGTCTATTATTTCTAGGAATCGGTCAGCTCTGGGAAAAGTAGTTTCCTCAGTGTCCACAAGGCTCCAAGACATCAAAGCATAAAAAATGCAGAAAATTGAAAGCATGATTACTACAAGTATAAAGGTGGTACAATGCGTTCATCTTTAGGGGTTTTCTCCTTTCATTCAAATCTTTATTCAGAATTGTCAGCCCTCCAACCAGGAGTTAGTGGAGATGTTAGCAGCTGAATCTCAGGGCTGGGTGAGAAGGATGCTGGAGCTTCCAGAGCTTTTCAGGTTGACTCTGCAGCCTCTGAAGTGCATGACTGAGATGAAAGCACATTCCTTGGGTGTATGGGATTTCCACTTCTGGCCAAAGACACACCTCAGGCCTTGGCTTCCTTTTGGCCTTTGGGACTGTGTTGTTGACTTCCATGGTTTGCCTGGGTCTTGTCCTTCCACATTAGGAGGACTTAGCTGCTTGTCGAGGGTTGATCTGGACCCCTTGTCAAGCTTTTGGGACCTTGGACAACACTAATTTCCACACACCTCAAAACCTGAGTGTTTGAAAAACGTGTGTGGAAGTTGGTGTTGTCCAAGGTCCAGGGCTCAGAGGAGAGCCTCAGAGTTACTCCCTAAACTCTCATCTCTTGGTTTTCCAAGCAAAGTGTCTAAGCTGAAATCCACCACTCATGGTTCCCAATTTTCAAAAGTCTGAAGCAATAATTGCTGAATTCAGTATTTCCAGTAATTATTTAGCAAGCCCATGTGGGGGGTTTCATTAATTCCACTTTATACATGAGGAAACCAGGCCTTAGATCACTGCCACGAAAATGCAGAGCTGGGATTTGAACCCACATGCCTCCTAAGGCTTTTGCTTTTAACATGTATGTGTAGGGAAAAGAAAAGCTTTTTCATAAATGACAGGTTTTGAGCCCATCAATTCATTGCAGAGGAAGAGTGTAGCCATCTCAGCTTGACTGGAAGGCATGTGAAGCCCATCGGTAAATACATAGCTGACAAGTGTCACATGAGTAATATGGATGTTGGCTTGTAGACTCACTGTGTCGCCAACAGCGAGCAAGTTTTTCCCCAAGGCTCTTTACTAGCTAAACAGGCAGAAATCTAGGGACACACTCACTTTCCTGGATGGAAAGAGGGAAAGCGAAAGCCCTTGTAGGGGAGTTGCCTAGGTCTGAAAAAGACACCAAGTGCAGCCTGTTCTTTTCTAATTTATTTATTTTTTGAGAGAGAGTTTTGCTCTTGTCACCCAGGCTGGAGTGCAATGGTACAATCTCAGCTCACTGCAACCTCCGCCTCCCAGGTTCAAACGATTCTCCTGCCCCAGCCTCCTGAGTAGCTGGGATTACAGGCATGCACCATCACGCCCAGCTAATTTTGTATTTTTAGTAGAGATGGGGTTTCACCACGTTGGCCAGGCCAATTTCGAACTCCTGACTTCAGGTGATCCACCTGCCTCTGCCTCCCAAACTGCTGGGATTACAGGTGTGAGCCACCACTCCCAGCCTGCATGCCATTCTGTTCCATGCATCAAGCGTAGATCTGGATGAGGTGGGAATAGAGAGCCCGGTCTCCTGGCAGTTTGGTGAAAATTACCGAGACCTGTGAATTTGGATTGACACAGAGGTGTAATCAGTGCACTGCCCTCTCCAGCAGGTTAGACATGCTGTACCTAGTTCAGCCTGTATTTGTAAGCTATGTTTAATGGATTGGTTGCCAAGGGAACTGCTAAAACTGAAGAAATAATATAAATTAGTGTGTTTAGTTAGTGCCAGCTGCTGCGACAAAACACCATAGTCTAGGTGGCTTAAACAGCACACATTTATTTCTCATAGTTTGGGAGGATGGGAAGTCCAAGATCAAGGTGCTGGTAGATTGGTGAGGTCCCTTTTCAGGGTTGTAAGTGGCCACTTCTCATATGTCTTCACATGACCTTTCCTGGTGCCTGCATGAAGAGAGAGAGCGTCTGTGTGGTTCTTCCTCTTCTCATAAGGGTGCCAATCCCAGCATGAGGGCCCCACCTCATCTAGACCTAATTACCTCTCAAAGACCCCACATTGGGGGTGAGGGTGTCAACACAGGAATTTTGGAGAGATACAAACATTTAACCCCTAAGAGATGGTGAGTGACAGAGTGATTACCATAGCCAGCCCATCAGAGCTCAAAATCAAATAACATAAACCAACAACCTCAAGTTAGAAAAAAGAAAAAGAAGTCCCTCAACAGCCATTTGAACAAGGCTGAAGTGTCATGAGTTTTATATTATTCTATACTTATTTTATTTTTAAACTTTCATTGTTAGTGTTTTGGATCAGCTTTCCCTGTTCACCATGTGTGGTGTTAATTTTTTTTTTAAATTATAGACTGGTATAGATTTTTTATTGTTGCAAGGTTTTATGAATCATTTTTTTTTTTGAAATGGAGTTTTGCTCTTGTTGCCCAGGCTGGAGTGCGATGGTGCCATCTCAGCTCACTGCAACCTCTGCTTCCTGGGTTCAAGCCATTTTCTTGCCTCAGCCTCCTGAGTAGCTGGGACTACAGGCATGTACCACCATACCCAGCTAATTTTTGTATTTTAGTAGAGATGGGGTTTTGCCATGTTGGCCAGGCTGATCTTGAACTCCTGACCTCAAGGGATCTGCCTGCCTCGGCCTCATGAAGTTCTGGGATTATAGGCATGAGCCACTGCACCTGGCCTGATTATTGTCTTAAAAGATGCAGCTAATGTTTTAAAGTAGGGGAAAATAAGAAATGACTTCAACCCTACATTGAATTTGTGGCTCAATTTAGAGAAAATTGATGTGAAAATATGTATGCGTGTGTGTCTGTGAGTGTGTGTATTAAATAAGGCACTTGGAAGAGAACCTGGTACACAGTAGGCACTTAACTAGATATTAGTTCTTAAATAGCTATTATCTTTATTGTATTAATCTACCCTATCTTTGAATATTATTTTCTCCACTTATTTGCATCTTATTTTATCTCTTTAATAAAGTTTTATAATTTTATCTATAATGAAATTTTACGTTTTGTTAGATTTAGTTCTAAACATTTACTCTTTTCTTCCACCATTACATGGCAACTCTTAAAATCACTTTTTTGGTTTGCTGTGTAAGATTGGAATTATTTATTCTTTAAGTATTGGTAGAACTTGCCAGTCTTTGTAAGAGTCTATTCAAGTGTTTATGCCCTCTTCCCTAATTTTTAGTGAGTTATTTTTGCTTTGTGAGTTAGTAGATTGCTTAATAATGAAGTTTTATTGGATGCACAGAGCGAGGGTTGGGTTTTTCTATGGCGTGTTGCTGATGAGACACTTTGTTTTAAAATGTGGAAGAGAGTGGATTCTGCAGAAAATTCTGCAAGAATTGGAGAAGACATAATGGCAGAGGGAGAGCTACCGTTTGCTGCAGGGATGGGAGACAGGCCTGGCGGAGGGATCCTTTCACTGGGGGGAAGAGGCCCTGGTCAATCAGTATTCCCTTGCCCTGCTGGGGGCTTTCTACTTTTCAGAGTACCACCCATAAGCTTCCTCGGGTGGAGAACGCTGTGGGTAGGACGTGTGCACTTATGTACAAGTGCTGCTCTGAGGGCATGAGGTAAGAGTTCCATCCAGGAGCAGATACTTAGGGAACTGCCGAACAGCGGGATGGGATCAGTTTTAGGGGAAAGGCAGAAGACCAGGAGAGGATCGTGAGATGTCCATAGAGCCAAGAGTTAATCAGAAGCAAAACAGTGGCTTCAAGAAGGAGGTTTAGAGAGAAAGAAAAGGCTCAATAACTGTGAAAGGAACAGCATTGAGATTTGACAGTAGACGGGAGAGGAGGTGAGAGGGTAGAGAGTCTCTACCCTCAGACCAGGATTATGAGCTGCAGGGTACACAGGGATTCATCTAAGTGGGAGCACTTCAGGTGTCCACACTGGATTCCTTCATGTGCATCACCTCAGGCGTCCTCACACTGGTGTGAGCCTTTCTATGGGGAGGGGCAACCCCTTCCCATGGTAGATGAGGGTAGGGGAATCAGTTTCCGATCCTCTGAATCATATCGATAATCGGCAAGTTCTCCTGTCCCACCATAAGCCTTTCCTCTTTGTACAAAGGAAAGGCTTTTGTCTGCCCACCCCACATCTTACTAGGGGCATTGCCCTTGGACAGACAAACATACAGGGTCCGAAACAATGAAAAATGCTAGTATGGATAAAGAGGGTGACATTAATGACGGGGAAATTTGCTGTTCAAGTCAGTGGTTCCAACTCATTGTCTTACATTAAATCGGAGGGGCCTCCAATCAAATTGTTGCTGATAAATAATTAAAAGTACTTTTCGATGACAAATCACTATGTAACAAATATTGCCTAGAAGTTCAAAGAATAAGTGAAATTACTAAAACTCAACTTCCATTTCTATCTATTTATTTCTGTAAAAAATTCCGTAGGGCTTATTTAAAAGAAAGGAATAAAATTGATACTGAACCTCGTCTTATTCTGGCAATATATAAGATTCATTCAGAGTTTTATGGATACTCTATAGGGTGCATTAAGCATTGAATTTCAAATAAAATCTCATTTTTTATGTTCAGTAATTATTAAGATATGTAACATAACTATTTTGTTATGGCCAATTGCATACAAATCATAACTGTAATAACTCAGTCCTGAAAACATTTCTTCACACTTGAAAGCTTAAGGAAAAAAACAAATTTAATTGGTTCAAAAGAAATACAGTAAGTGATCAATAGTCATAAAAGTGTATTAGGATGAAAGCTGGGTGTGGTAGCTCACGCCTGTAATCTTAGCACTTTGGGAGGCCAAGGTGGGCAGATCACCTTCAATTGGACGTTTGAGACCACCCTGACCAACAAGGAGAAGCCCTGTCTCTACTAAAAATACCAAATTAGCTGAATGTGGTGGTTTAGGCCTATAATCCCAGCTACTCAGGAGGCTGAGGCAGGAGAATCACTTGAACCTGGGAGGCGGAGGTTGCAGTGAGCCGAGATCGTGCCATTGCAATCCAGCCTGGGCAACAAGAGTGAAACTTCATCTCAGTATATATATGTATATATAATTTATATTATATATATTAACCATTTAAACAATTTTGTATTATCTTTTTATTTGTGAACATGTATATTATTTTACTTGTGAAATTTTAGCCTAATATATATTATAGATTTTATTTATATGTATTATACATTTATATTTTTAATATATTACATTTATTTTATATATATTTGTATATATTATTTATATATATTAGGATAAAATTACATAAGTAAAATAATATACATATGTGTTCACGAATAAAAAGAATAATACAAAAATATTTAAATGGATAATGGTGGATATCAAACCACATGGCGTTTAGATCCCATTACATACTTTTAAAAGCATAGTCATTTTATTTTAAATATCAGTGTTTAGAATTCAATGGAAATTATCTTTCAGAACAAATTAAGCTTATGATGAAAAAGTTTACCTGTCAACTTATAGTTCTGTAAAGCTTTTTAAAACTCCTCTAGTGGAATTTAAGCAAGAAAACCTTGAGGGCCGCTGTGTTATCTAAAGTTATCTGTTCCCACCAAAGAGCATAAGTAGGTACCATATTATTATCTCCAATTTAAAACTGGAGACAGGTCAGCGGAGTTAAATGATTTGCTTATGGTCACCAAACTAGAGAATGGCAGAGTTCCAATTTGACCCAGGTCTGTTGGATTCTAAGCTCAGGGTGCATCTGCCACAGGGCAGCCCCTCTCCTCTTGTGAAAGTGTCCTAAATCCTTGCCACTCAAAGCATGGTTCATGGTCCAGCAGCTTAGGCATCCAGAAGTTTGTTGGGAACACAGAATCTCAGACCCCAACCCAGACCTACTGAACCAGAGTCTGCGTTGAGACAAGATCCTGGAGGATTTGCACGTACATTAGGGTTTGGGTAGCCCTTCCCCAGCCACATTCTACTCCTATGTCCTGTGCTTCTGCCCAGCTTTGACCCAAGGACCACTTAGCCCTCTGGGATGGTCAGGTCCCAACAGTCCAGCTGTCCATCTTTGACACCATCCCTCAGTGTCTTGATATAAGTAAGTAACTTGGTGTTCTTTTGTGACCTTTCCAGAATATTTGGCCTTGACATTAAAGGCAGAGACTGTGGCAATGAGGCAGCTCAGTGGTTCACCAACTTCTTGAAAACAGAAGTGTACAGATTGGTTCAATATGAGACAAACATGAAGGGAAGAACATCAAAAAAACTTCTAGCTCCTATTAATTGGAATTACCAGGTGAGCTTACAGAGATTCACCTTCACTCCTACTGGTTACCCTTTTCTTTCTGGCTTCCTTCCTGGCCAGCAAAGAGCCTCTCTTGGGACGTCAGTTAAGAAAATATGATAATGGCCCTGGTGAGTGATAATTAGGGCACAGCCTGGCAGGCAGAGGTATTGGGGGATGGAGAAGAAAGTGGATATGAAAGATGCCTCAAGAGTGGGATCTCTAGGGCGTATGGAGGATTGAATATGGGAGAGATCGTGGAGTGGGGAGCCAGGGCTGACTGACAAGCAGATGGAGATTAAAGAGAAAACTGGTTGGAGAAACAAAGGTGAGAAGTTTGTTTGGGACTAAACCCAAGTTTCCTGGAATTACAGAAGCGGACTTTGTTCTGACCCTCCCCTCACAATCTACGAGGTGTGCTTATTTCAGGTGCTGGCAAGCTGCCTCCCCTAAGGAAAACTGCCCCCTGGGCCAAAGACCAAAGCCTCTGATTCTGCCATGAACTAAGGCTTAAAATACAAGGACCTCAGGGAGTTTCTCTCCATAGCCCCTAAATTACAAGCTCCTTGAGGGCAGGGTTTTTATCTGCTTTCTTTAATGTTTCCCTACCAGAAGAGTGCCTGGTAGGTGTTCAATAAATGCCTGTTGAGTGAATGGTGTTGTTGAGGAAATTATTGCTGCAGTATAGCTGATTGGCAGCAGGACCCCGCTGTTTGAGGATGATGTGGGGAAGGGGTCCCTGCTGGAGTGGGAGTGGGGACCCAGGAAGAGGAAGCCTGGTGGGTGATACTGGCCCAGAGCCGTCCCTGGCTGCAGCCCTGTCCCTGTGTATGGGTGGGAACTGCTCCAGCTCCTGGCCACTTGCAAGCCATGTCTCTCTCCTTCCCGAACACTGCTCCCCTCTTCTGCAGTGAAGTGGGTTGGCTTCTGGACATTACTTAGCTTTGCAGTTGGTCTAAGCCGTTTTGTGGAGTGGTGGGGACCTGACTTTCTCGTGTTCTTGGCAAGGTGGCTTACCCAGACTACAGTCCCCTCCTGGTCATGACGGATGCCTCGCTGGTAGATTTGAATACCAGGTTGGAGAAAAAAGTAAAAATGGAGAATTTCAGGCCAAATATCGTGGTGACGGGCTGTGATGCCTTTGAGGAGGTAAGAGACCCATGGCTTTTGTGCATTGTGCTCAGATGTGCTGCTCTCGGTGCTAAGGGAACTCTGCTCTAGCCAGCGCCAACTCAGATCCGCCAAGGTCAATAGCGGGGAGACTACTTCCTCAACTGCACCTTAACCTTGTGGAGTCCTTCACTCATTGCTGCTGACCTCAATTCACTGGCCTCAGGGGGGCGTTGCTCTCACCCTTTAATGCTTGAGCCCCAATGCAAACAGTTAAAACTCGAAATTGTAGAAAATGTGAGGTTGGAATGTACAATCATAGCTCAGAGATAACTGAGGGAAGTGAAGATAAAGAGAATCGCCATTTTCCACTTCTCCATCACTCAGCAGTGCTGTCAAAGATCTGAGACTTTTAGAAACCCCATGCTCCAGAGTGGAGGCCAAGAGCACACAGGTGCTGTGGCCTGTGTTCTCTCCCAGGGCATCCACATGCCCATTTGTGTGATTGACACCAGAAATTTCCCCCCTTTTCAAGGACATACCTTTGTGGTCTTAAGGGAAGACGACATTAGAACTCAGTAGAAACCCTGAACTCTGTACATGAAATACATATGGCTGTGTACTGCTTGGTAATAAGAAGCATTAGCCGTCATATTGAGCCTGAGGGGTGAGTTAAACTTTCTGAGCAGTGGGAGTAACAATGACGAATACCATTTATTGGGTGTTTACTGGATGCTAGGCATTGAGCTAAATAATCACTTCAGATAAATTACTTTATTTGATCTTTACAATAGCCCTGTGACATTTGTGTTATTGTCTCCTTTTTATAAGGAAAATGAAGCTCAGAGGTGTTGTACACTTTGCCTGGCAGAGAAGTGGTGGTGCTGGCATTAGAACACGGGACTTGTAACTCCAGCATCTGCAGAGCTGGGGTGACAGTTCCAATTTAGAGATCCAAAGTCGTTCACTGTGGGAGGAGAGGCTCTTAAACACTCTTTCAATTCTTTGCTTCCCTGAATGACTGCACTTCCTTTTGTGTGAGTAAAATATGCCCTAATTTTTTTTTTTTTTTTTTTTTTTTTTTTTTTTTTTT
>NW_016107357.1:4009989-4072837 GCF_001604975.1 Cebus imitator
AGAAATAGCAATTTATACAGAAGTTGTCTACTTGACGATGTTATCTTATCATTTGTTACCTATTTGAATTCCTCTGTGCCTTTGTTAATTTTTAAAAATCAGTCATCTGTTGTGGGCCAGGCATGGTGTGTAGGAACTTGGATATAGAAATGAAAAGATCTGGATCCCGCCCTTTAAAATACGACAGCCCAGTGTCAGAAGTGCTTTAATGTACACATTTTGAAGTTACCAGAGTTGTGTAGAAGTAGAACTGCCTAAATCTGCCTGGAGAAGGGAAGCCTGGGCAGGAGAGGGGTCAGGTCCAGCTCCCCGGAAGCAATGCTATTCATCCTGTACTTGTGTGGACTGTGTGCCAGGGTCAAAGGTGGGTCATTATGGATAAAGGGGACAGGGGTTGGGAGGCCTAGAAGCATGAGAGGCCGTGAATGATGGGGTGCTTGGGAGCATTTTTGAATCACAGGAGCATGGAGGTCAAGGAGAAATGTCAGGGAGGCTGGATTGGAGCTGGCTAGAGGCCATCACATCAAGGAGTTTGGATTTTATACTGTGAATATTGAGGAGCTGGTAATGATTCTGAGCAAGGAAGTAATTATGATTTGCATTCTCCCAACAAATATCTGCTGAATGCCTGTACAGTGTGCCAGACACATATTCTGGCAACTCTCTTGAACATGCACTGAAAGGCAGGGAAGCCTGAGACAGAAATATCAAGGCAAGGCCCAATCACGAGAGAGTCTCTTTTTTTTTCTCTTTTTTCTTTTTTGAGACAAGGTCTCACCCGTCACCCAGACTGGAATACGGTGGTGCGGTCACAGCTCACTGCAGCCTGAACTCCCCAGCTCAGGTGACTTTAGCCTCCCAACTTCCTGAGTAGTGGGGACTACAGGCGTATGCCATCATGCCTGGCTAACTTATTTTTTTGTAGAGACAGGGTCTCCCTATGTTGCCCAGGCTGGTCTTGAACTCCTGGACTCTGCCTGCCTTGGCTTCCCAAAGTGCTGGGATTATAGGCATGAGCCACCTCACCTAGCTGAGTCTTTAAAGTGCAGATTAGCAGGCCTTACCTGAAACCTACATGAGCACTGTGACGAAGCCTGCATCTCTGCGCTGGCAGCATCATCCCAGGTGAATTTTCTTCCCACAGTGTCTACAGAAGCACTGAGTTAGGAGGTGCAGGGACCAGGGGGGTCAGAGATGATCAGATGACACGAGAGTGGGGCTGGGAGGGCCATGGAGAGTGCCAGACAGGAAGAGGCTCCGGTGTGCTCAGGAGACCGGTTTCTTGAGGGAAGGAACTAGATTTTTCTAAGAATGAATCTAGACTTGGTAGGACCTGAAGTTTATACAATTTGGGGGCCCCTTTAGGAAAAAAAAAGGTAACAAAAATAAAAGTAGGTTCAAGGACTTGAAAGGTTCTGTGTAAAGAAGGGGCCTGAGGCTCAAGCCTCACCGGCTTCGCAGTAAACCCGCCTGCTCCTTCAGTTCTAGTTTCCCACGTTGTCTAGTAGGGTGTACATGAAATCGGATTCATTAAATGCTTGGTAAACGCCAAATGAAATGAATGCTCTGTGTGAAGAATGTATGTTACTAAAGCTTGTGGTGGAAATTAGTTCTTGGGATGGAAATTAGTCTGCGAAGCAGCAGTTCCTCCACAGGAATCCTGTCATTCATCCATGATTTTCTGAGAAACTTGCTTTTAGGGAACAAAATTTTTCTTGATATGTCTCCACTAAAGAACACATTATTTTGGTATCAACTTTAGTTTAAGATCTTGTGCCAAGAAAATAAGAAAAAAAGACACATTTATCCTCAGCTGAAGCATTTTTGCTTTCCTGTAACTTGCCAACCTATAATTTTTGCTTTCCTGTAACTTGTCAAACTGAACCTAAGGCTAAGGTAAATCTAATGCTGCTTCCCTAGTGGTGAGAGAGGATTCTACTTCTTTTTCTTTTTTTAATAATAAACTAAAAAAAAAAAGGCCGCGCGTGGCCCAGAGCTTTGGGACGCCAAAGTGGGCAGGTTGTGTGACTCCAGGAGTTTGAGACCAGCTTGGGCAACCTGGTGAAACCCCGTCTCTTAAATAAATAAATAAATGTGAAAATAAACTGTTAAATAAATTTGTGCTCCCAAGTCCATTTGTCATTGTATTCTTGCACTATGATGGACTTACAGAAATAGCAAATAAAGTAGAACACTCTAAGTTTGCTGGAACAGTCCTCTGGCCATCCACATTAAAAAAAAAAAATCCTTCCTATTAAATGATGCTAATGTTGCTGATTTATTCTGCCTTAAATCAGAAGCCCAGTAAAGGGCTAATGCATTAACCTGTCTGCCTGGAACCATCACAAAACTGTAACTCTTTAATTAGTAGGACTCTGTTGAATATTAATGTTATATTATAGAACCCATAAAAATTTACTAGACCAATTAATTATTAAAAAATAGCAAACCTCAGTATGAAATTCAGGCCATCATTTATTGCAAAAACACAGAGCAAAGGGAGAATATATTGTGTAACATTTATACTGTTTGTGGCCTAAAGTACTTTGTACTTTTTCCATGTAGCTCAGAATATTAAGCAATTTTTAAAAGGCTACTTCCTTGGGTCAGTGTGATGTGCTTGAGTTCTGGGAATGCAGCATGATGCAGTTTAAAAATAATACAATCGACCAATGCTTCCTGTCTCTGTAGTCGGCCATTGTGGGGTCAGTGTTTACTGAACTTTGCTTACTGTGCTGGTGAGTTACACTCGATATTTTTAATGGAATGTCTTGTTTGTATCAGTCCTCACTCCAGCTTATGAAAGAACTGTGGAGAAGCTTGCAGAAAACTCTTGGTGTGTTATCCTTCACTCAGGAAGTGCTTCTCCAGGAAACGTCCACAGAGGGAGATTTTGAAGCTGGACAGCTGTGGTTGGACTCTGAGCGTCACCGCCTACTGGCTGTGTGGATTGGGTCCTCCCTGTCCTACCCTTTCCAGCTGTTGAGAAACAAAGTTTTTATAAATTATGGTCACTAGATTTTTCAGTCCCCAGAACCTGGGTTTGGATGGGTTAGGATCTGAGATAGTAAGTCTCTTTTTTGGTGAAAGAACAGCAGTCTCTACCAGGCTTCAGGGATTTCTTGAAGTAGCAATAATGATAACAACCTATAAAGATAACAGCAAGAGTCATGGCTTACTGCCATTGAACACTTACTAGGTTACAGGCAGCGTGCCAAACACTTTACATGCATTATCTCATTTAATTCTAGTGCCCTTTGAGCCTGTGGGTCACAACCCATTATTGGATTCTGATATCAGTGTAGTGGGTCCTGACCAACACTTTTTAAAAAAAGAATAGGATGCAATAAAAGATACCAGAGTAAACTATACGTAGAAGGATTAAGAATTGTCTTGCAAAACTTGTGCTTGTTGTATGTGACAGGTACACATGAGAGAGTATTAGGAAACAATGTAAAATGTAATTTTTACTGTGGGTCATGGTGGAAAATGATAGCCAGTGAGGCTGGTAGCGTTTTGATTCTTCTTTTTCAGATGAGGAAACTGAGACTCAGAGAAAGTGAGTAACTTGCTCTTCAGGCTGCATAGCCAGCATGTGGCCAAGTGAGGACTTGCACTCTGGCTGGCTGTCAAAAGTCCATAAATATCAGCCGTCTATGCAGCTCTGCCGCCTTGTTAAAGCCATTTTCAGGTCATCTGACAAACCTGTATTAGGCCCCAGTCACTGTGGGTGGGCTGGAGGTCATCAGTATCAAGGGCTGCCCTCTGAAAGAAGCAGGACAACTGTGCTCAGTAAAAAATGGAGAGGAAGAACAGGCATTAGCTTTGGCATAATGAAGATTACCCTGAATTTCATGTTCATTAACTCTGTTAGAAGCAAGCTGAAAGCACCTGAAAGTCAGTTTTCTTTGCCCTCCTTAAGCTACACCCACTGTCCAACCAGTCCCATTGAAATGGACCTGGTACCTTGGTTGGAAACGCGGAGATTGCTCGCCTTCTACGACACTCTTGCTGGGAACTGCGCTCCAGAGCTGTTCCTATTCAGCCATCTTGGCAGAAATCCCCCCATTTTTCTTTCTTAATCAATGAAAAGACCCAAGCAGGGTTTTGGCGATGCATGTGGCAGACTGCAGGGGTATTCCCTTGTCCCCTCCCTGTGGGCCTTTGTGGCATGCCTTTCAAGGTAAGGGTTCTGTGTTCTCATCTGGGGAGCTTCTGACATGCATATATTGTGAGGGGACTCCAGCAAGAGTCTTGGAGAGGTTTGCCTTGATTAAGAAAAGCCCAAATGATTAAAAGAGGAGGCTAGGGATCAGGAGTGGATGGAGTAGGAACACATTCACATTGCTGAAGAATTTGCCAGCAGAACTCCTTTGTTTAAGGAGATCTCCTTCTACATTTGCTTTTTTGATTACACTTGTGTCATTTGAAATATTTTCCAGAGGTACTTTTAGGGGTTGGGCAAGAGGGAGTGGAAGATGGCACACCCAAGTACTCCAGGGCTTTAGCTTCTTTCAGAAGTAGAAGGAGGAGATGCTTCTCAGGGGTTCCTTTCGCACAGCCTCACACAGCTTTCTTCATCACTACACCCCGTGAGTAAGCGAGGCACCCCCGGAAAGCCCGCAGCTAGGGTGGTCAGTAGAAGACAGAGTAAGAGATCAGCAGTGAGATCTGCCCGGGCCGGGGGGTTCCACTCTGGCTGCACATCGGACCACCGGACAGCCTTAAACAACACTGCTGGCCTGTGGCTCACGCTTGTAATCCTAGCACTTTAGGAGGCCGAGGCAAAGGGATCACCTGATGTCGGGAGTTCCTTGTTTCTTTCAGTTGGAAACCTCCATGGTTTTATCCCTGCACTCTAAGTAAATGTCATTGGGGCCTACATTTCGGCAGACTGTAGAAAGGTTGATTACCAGCAGGGGGCGCACTAAGCATCTCGAGCTGATTCTGTGTTTAGGGAAGACCCTGGAATCTTTTTCTGTACCTATTTACTTATTTATTTTTTTATTTCCAACTTTTACTTTAGGTTCAGGGTTACAGGTGGAGGTTTTTTATATTGGTAAATTGTGTATTGCTGGGGGTTTGGTGTACAGATTATTTTGTTAGCCAGGTAATAAGCATAGTACCCACCAGTGTTTCGATCCTCACTCTCCTCCTACCCTCCACCCTCAAGAAGACCCCGTGTCTGTTGTTCCTTTCTTTGTATCCATGTGCATTCATTATTTAGCTTCCACTTTTAAGTGAGAGCATGTGGTATTTGGTTTTCTGTTCCTGCAGTAATTCTCTTAGAATAATGCCTCCAACTCTATCTTGCAGCGAAGGACATAATCTTGTTTTTATTATGGCTTCATAGTATTCCATGGTTTATGCATACCACATTTTCTTTATCCAGTCTACTGTTGATAGGTATCTAGGTTGACTCCGTGTCATTGCTGTTGTGAATAGTGCTGTGAGGAACATACCCATGCATGTGTCTTTGTGGTAGAATGATTTATATTCCTTTGGATATATACCCAGTAACGGGACTGCTGGGTTGAGTAATGGTTCTATTTTAAGTTCTTTGAGAAATCTCCAGATTGCTTTTCACGGTGGTGGAACCAATTTACATTCCCACCAACATTATATAAATGTTCCCTTTTCTCCACAGCCTCACCAGCACCTGTTATTTTTTTTACTTTTTAGTAATAACCGTTCTGACTGGTGTGAGATGGCCGCTCACTGTGGTTTTGATTTGCGTTTCTCTAGTGATCAGTAATATTTAACATTTTTTCATATGCTTGTTGGTCACGTCTGTCTTCCTTTGAGAAGACACTGGAATTTGCCGAATAGTGTATTTTGCTGTTATGAATGTCTAGTAGAATATAACGGAAATTTTAATTTCATGCATTATTAAATTTATTTTAATAGTATGAAATTTATTACTTTTAATAACTGAATTAATAATTGCATTTAAACTTAATTAACATAGTATTTTTTTTTTTTTTACCACAAATAATGCTTTACACCAAAATATTGATAGTGATCAGATTAGTGTGAGAACATACGTTATTATATGCGATGATTAATATTGTAGGGAGTAACTAGAGCTGGCATTTTGGGGTGCTGCAGACGATTCTTACCAATCCAGACAATTTTCTAAACGGGGCCTTGCAGTTATCTAACAGTGAGAATAGATGACTAACTGAACTTGTCAGACTCCCTGCTTTCTATCATAATAACGACGCAGAATTGACACAATTATGTGGCTTGGAAATCTTAAATTCATCAGCACTCATTTAAAAAAAATTGAATGGAAGCTACTTGGAGAGCCTGGGTCGGTTCAGCACAGGGCAGCTGGGTCGGCTCCCATTTCTGTGTCCGCAGCGCCCTCGTGTGGTGAAATGCGCCCGGTGTTCCTGGCCGCGTTTCAGGCCAGGGGTCCCATTGGTCCTCACTTCCCAGTACAGGACCTGCCGTCCTGAGTCGACCCCCATCGGAGGTCACGATCTGCCAGGAGGCTAGATCGCCGCTCTGGTTGTCTTGTAGTTTTGCGCAGTAAGTTACTGACTAGCAGTGCTGGTAATAAGTCCGGAGTTGGACATGGCGATTCCATTCCTTACACATGATGTGTACACGCAGTTATCCTCAACCGGTTGGTTGGAAGGTGGCGTTTATTTCCACAAAGCAGCAGTTCCCTAGAGGATGGTTTAGAACCCAGAGCATCCATGGAGACCTCCTTACTTCAGTCTGTAGCTGTGGTCATGCCCAGAAGGAGATTTCTGAGTTTTGTAGACCCGGTTAGGTACAGGAAAACCTTTTGCATTTGCTGAAGCACCACTATAGGCCGGCGAGGGGTTGGGGAGGGGCTGGCTTACTGCTGAAGGAGGACCAGACATGGCCTGGTCATCAGCGGCAGAGGGGAAACGTTGTGGGGTTAGTCCTTGCCCCGTTCCCTGCTCTGCCTCCTGCAGAGACTTCAGATCTCTCATGCCTCCTGCCCAAGCAAAGCAGCCAGGTGAGTAGGAATAGGTTTCTTTGTTTCCTAACTCGTGAAGATTTTCTCTCCAAATTCCTTAGACTCACACAGTCTGTGTTGTTGATTTACAGAGGCAGTAGTGAGGCCCCATACCCCAATGCGTCCCACCTTGAGACCTGGGCAGAGGATTGCCCTGTGAAATTCAAACCTTAAATCAGTAGGTATCAGCAGAGACAGGCATGGTGCCTTAAAGATAAAGAACACAGATGGCCTCCCTATTCATGGAGAGGCCTGCAACCTGTGTATAGCTCTACATACACCCACTCCTGTGTGCGGATGCTTCTTGACTTACCATGGGTTTATCTCCCAATAAAAGCATCACAAAGTCAAAAAGTTGTCATCTGTCTGGATATATGTATTAGTCTGTTCTCACATTGCTATAAAGAAATACCTAAGATGACAGTTTATAAAGAAAAGAGGTTTAGACTAGGCACAGTGGCTCTTGCCTATAATCTCAGTAGTTTGGGAGGCCAAGGCGGGCAAATCACCTGAGGTCAGGAGTTCAAGACCAGCCTGGCCAACATGGCAAAACCCTATCTGTACTAAAAATGTGAAAATAAACTGGGTGTGGTGGCATGTGCCTATAATCCCAGCCACTCAGGAGGCTGAGGCAGGAGAATCGCTTGAACCTGGGAGGTGGAGGTTGTGGTTGCAGTGGGCCGAGATGGTGCCACTGCACTCCAGCCTGGGCAACAGAGTGTGACTCTGTCTCAAAAAAATAAAGAAAAGAGGTTTAATTGGCTCATGGTTCTGCAGGCTGTACGGGATGTGCAGCGGCTTCTGCCTCTGGGGAGGCCTCAGGAAGCTTCCAATCCGGCTTCCTGCATGGCAGAAGCAGGAGCAGGAAAGTGAAGCGGAAGTGCCAGATACTTTTAAGCAACCAGATCTCACAAAAACTCATTCACCATCCCGAGAACAGCACCAAGGTAATGGTGCTAAACCATTCGTGAAAGTTCCACCCCCATGATTCAATTCCCTGAGCCAGGCCCCACCTCCAACAGTGGGGATTACAATCCGGCATGAGATTTGGTGGGGGCACAGATCCAAACCATAGCATGTATCATATTATATATGTATATGTAATATTGAAGGAGTTAAGATCACATGGCCCCAAAGTATGCTGCTCCAGCATACTGACTTTTTTGAGTTAAGGACAATTGAAAAACAGCAGGTGCCGGAAAATCATGCTGCCCTTCCTTCTGTTTCTTAAAAGCAGGAGATGAAATTCCTGTGTGAAAGATGTCTTCCAATACCAGGAGAAAAGTGTCACGCTTATCATCAAGGACAAAAAGTTGAGGCTGAGGGAAATGTGTAAAAACCCTGTTAAACCAACCCTCACCTTCCCTGCCACTCTCTACCCAGTTAGGTACCCCAGCCCCGCCACATCTTTGCCCAATTCTGTATATAAATATAAGTGCTCAACTCTAATTGCATCTTCATTTTGTCGTGGAGTTTCCTATGCCATGTAAAAGTAGATTAAATAAATATGTATCCATTTTTCCTGTTGATCTATCTATGTCAATTTAATTCTCAGGCCTAGCTGAAAAACCCTAAGAGGGGAGAGGTGATATTTTGCCTCTCTATAATATAATCCATATAACCACCTTATATATATGTATATGTATGTGTGTGTATATATAAAAACAAATCATATTATATGTAATACAGTCTATACATCCCTCATATATGTTTCTGTATATGCATGTGTGCACATATAAATCTATGGTTAAAAGCTGGGTGGTTCAAAGTCCTACCTTCAGAATCAGAAAGATTTCCAATCCAGCTGCCCTACATCCTCCTGGTGTGACCTTGGGACAATTTTGTATCTGTCTAGTCCTTCATTTCTTTGGGTAGAATGGGACTCTTGCTAGTGCCTCCCTCAAAGTTGTGAGGATTGAGTGCAGCGGTTTGGCAAGCGCTGGTGGTGCCCGTGTTCAAGGGTGGGAAGGCAAGGCATAGTGGGCGGCAGTGGGATCGGGACCCTGTTAGCAGGCTGCCTGTCTGTGGAGGTGGCAGTACTGAATGTGTGAGTCATGACTGCCTTCTCTTGGGTGATGTCCCCATTCTTCAACGAACCCTCAGATTGCAGCTTGCCTTCCATCTCAGCTTAGCTATGAGGAAAGCTTGGGCTTGTCTTGCAAGTTACACATTTCTCATTGTATATCTACATATTGGCCTTCGTGTTAATTTATGACTCACATGCCAAACTGTGCCCTAGAGAAGATCTGTCATCCCTGCGACGATGGAATTGGGTTTTGAGACAGGGCATCAAGAGGTGGATCTGAACTTGCCAGCATGCTGCCTCCCTTTGGGTCCTTTGGGAGACATTTCTTGGTGTTACTTTGTGTTGCATTCTTCTGCTGTAATAATTTCATACTTGATATGAGTCAAAGAATAAATGAACTCAAAGACTAATGAAGCCTCCGTTTAAGAGATAACTTTCTCTTTTCTCCTAGGATACCTGGGATGAACTCCTAATTGGTAGTGTAGAAATGAAAAGGGTAATGGCGTGCTCCAGGTAAGGACCTTGCTAGACCCCAGGACTGCGGCGTGGCCCACCCATTGGTTCCTAACCACCACCTAACCCTTGGTTATTGCCTGACAGGTGTATTTTCACTACGGTGGACCCAGACACTGGAATCATAGACAGGAAACAGCCACTGGACACCCTGAAGAGGTACAATGCCAAAGTGGCCAGTGTATTTTAAATATTTCTCCACCCCAGAAGTACCTATGGGTTTAGGTGGTATGTCTGCTTTAAGGAAGATAGAAGCTTTCTCTCCAGAGAAACTTCCACTCTGTCTTCTGACCAATTTGTGTCAATTGGTTAATGAGAGCACTGTTCTTCCTCTCTTTTTCTGGATGGATTCTCTAGTGGTTTGGATAAACTTTTTTTTTTTTTTTTTTGAGAGGAGTCTCACTCTCTCCCCCAGTCTGGAGTGCAGTGGCATGAATCTTGGCTCACTGCAACCTCCACTTTCTCAGTTCAAGCGATTCTCCTGCCCTGGCCTCCTGAGTAGCTGGAACTACAGGTGTGTGCCACCATGCCTGGCTGATTATTGTATTTTTAGTAGAGACAGGGCTTCACCATGTTGGCCAGGCTGGTCTCGAACTCCTGGCCTCAATGATTCGCCTGCCTCGGCCTCCCAACAGGCTGAGGTTACAGGCATGAGCCACCACTCCCAGCCTTGATACACTTTGAATTGCATAATACTACATTTTGAAATTTTAATATCTCTTGTATCAATTTTTAATAATATTTATATATGCCTTTCCAAATTTAGGCCTGAAACACTTTATTTAACCATGTTTATTGCAACTCAAATTCCTTTATTAGAATTGATATCAAGGAATATGAGAATAATTGAAATTACATAATAAAATATTAGAAAAAAATGAAGGCAATGAGTTGTTAGAGTTGGTTTACCCAGGATCTTCTCATATGCTACAAATTTCTCTTTTGTTTTGTTATTTAAAGAAGTTTGGCTGCTTTTAGTTCCCAGCGCTGGGAGTGTTTTTAGGCAGAACATTCTTTGGAGCTGTGTTCTAGTTTGTTTCTCTTTCCTCCGTTTTGTGGTTTGTTTCCAATGGGTGTGGCCTAGAGAAGAGGTTATTTCATGACGCCTTCAGACTTGCAAATCTATTTTGCTTCTGGGTTTTAAGATGTAGTGATAATTATTTAAGATGCCATGAAAGTTATTGTTTTCTTTAGACAGGACAGTTGAGAAACTCCTGCAATAGTCCAGGCCCACTTGCCAGCTGCATCTCTGTCTGAGGCTTTGTTCACCAGTGAACACCGGCTTTGGGCTTATAAGCCTGGAGGGGGTTGAAAGCATGGTGCTTAAATACACTAAACAAAACATTTGCAGAGTTCGGGGCCATTCCCCATTTTGAGTTTTCATGGGCATTTGTTTCAATGAGTTGTGAAGTTGAAGGTACCCATATAGACAAAGTATTTATTTTATACTTACACATATGATTTTTCCTTCTGGCCTTAAACTGAAGCCATGGAGAAATTGTTTAGACTTTCAGAATACTTCTAGAAAAGCTAGAAGCTACTTGCAGTTTGACTGATTGTCCACAGGCTTCTCTGTCAACATTTTAGAAAATCCCTGCTGTGTATTTATAAATAACATGGAAGGCAAGCTTGGTGCTACTGAGAATGCTTCATTATTTCCTTTTGGTGTCTGATGATTGAATTGTTGCTTGTTTCAGCTACCGCCTGTGTGATCCTTCTGAGAGGGCACTATACAAGACGTCTCCACTTTTTGGGATCTATTATTCAGTGGAAAAAGTTGGAAGTCTGAGAGTCGGCGACCCCGTGTATCGGATGGTGCAGTGACGGATGCACTAGGGTGATATGGTAAAGGGTCAGCTTTGCTTCTGAATACACTGTCTTGATGCCATTGCTGCATTTTCTTGTGTTAATTTTTTTATGTTATGCTGCTTTACTTACTGAGAGAATGAGCAGTTTTGTATTCTGATCTTTGGAGTTGGAAAATGCCCTTAAATTCCATTCCCTGCAGTAGTCTGCGCACTCCTCCTCCAGCCTTCTCTACCCCTATTTCCCATTCAGTGATAAATGGTGATGGAAGAGCCCCAGCAGAAAGACAGGTATATGCTCACAGCTCATCACAGAGCAGTATTAAGGAATAGGGAAAGGAAGGTGAGTGATTCTCAAGAGTTATGTATTTATTTTTTCTGTCTCAGATAGAAGGGGAAATATTTAAATTATTCAACATCAACTTGGGGAAAATATTTAAATTGAATGCTTTTTATCAAATGTATTTTTAAAGTATAATTGAAGCTTGAAAAAAAAAAATCCATGCATCAAGGTGATTCCTGAATCATGAGTTAGGAAATAATGTTCTCATGTTGACTTCATTGTGCCCAATACAGCCCCGACTCCTGGAGGTAAAAGCCTAACTCCCAAATTAAAGGAGAAAGAATGTCGGTCAGAACACCTCAAGTTGGAGATTTTAAGCAAGTCATCTCATAAAATCCATGACCCAGTTCTTAAAGCCACCTCATCTCCAAAACCCTTGACCATCTCTGATTCTGCCCTGAGCTTCTCACGTGTGTTACTTGCGTTTGAAGTCTTTACACCCACAACCTGACTGTCCTACGGACAATGTAACATAGTGGCTTAGCAGGTCTAGATATAGCATTAGATAGACTTGGGTTTGTAATCCAAGCATCTTCCTAACTTGGTTGAGATGTTTAACTTTTCTTAAAGTCTCAGTACTCTTACCTGCAAAGTGAGAACAGTAGTACTTACCAAAACAACCAGTAAAAGTTATCTTGAGTATTAATTCACATAAAGTTGCAGCATTGCAATAGAAATCAAGTGCTCAGTAAATATTAGCTGCTGTTTTTATTGCAATCATTCCATCACGATCCAGTCTTAGGTTCTCTAGTGGGTATAAAGATGACACAGGCTTTGCCCTCGAGGTGGGCAAAAAGGAGATACCTTTCTATTGATTTCTATTATGACTAGGCATTTGCATAACCATAACCATATTTCATCAGGTCTGAGGTCCTATTCTAACATCTCTAATTATCTGTCAGCTTCTTATAACATTCAAGATGCCTTTTGAAAAATACCATAAAATAATGGTACATCTTATGACTAGTGTATCTTGGATTTGATGAAATACAATAAGTATGAAAACTAGAGAGGAAATTGTGAAACTCCTAAGTGCCTGCCATTTCTAAAAGCCCCATCTGGGGATAGTGGACCCAAGCCTGAGCCACCTAGCTTGAGTGAAACTGATCCTGTATCCTGCTGTTCCAGCCATGATTGACTGGACCTGGATCAGTGTGTGAGCCAAGGGCTTTCACATGTTCTCTGCATCTGTGGGAGCCCAATGGCTGTGAGATACCTTAATGATGGATGCTTTTCCATATTGCTTGGTCACAAACTCACTCAATCAGATCCTATTGTGCCATGGATGGAGGCAAGGAACATCTGTGGTTCACTCAGTCTCAATTTCCAGTTGTCTCTGCTCCCCAGAAGGCCTTGTGTAATCTTTCTCTATGCGAGGATCTTTGTGAGATAGATATGGTAATAGGCATTTTAGGGATGAGAAACAAAAGCTCAGATAGGTTAGCTGATGGCAGGCCATGGAGCTGAAGCAATTTAGAGGTAATAGGCCATGTTTTCTGCACAGCATTGTCCCATACATTTATATGTGTAACCTCAGGAAGTGACGATTTTGTGGGAGTTTGAATTATTTATGAATGGTAGGATAAATCACCAGATAACCAGAGATTCTTATTATTTATTCAGGTTTCAGCAACCAGGAGGGATTGACTGGGATCTTAACAACAGTGGCAACAATACATCAGCAAATCCTTATTATCCAGCCTTCAACTATCTTTACCCTGGAGAGGAATCTTGATTTTTGACTTTTCAAAGTTGTGTATGCTCCAGGTTAATGCAAGGAAAGTATTAGAGGTGGGAATATGAAGATATATATGTAAGTTTTAGGTATTGAGGGCTTTAAAAATAGTTAACATCATCAAAAAACTATTTTGGGTGTCATCATGGCTATTATGCTTTTTTACTTCCTGACTTTAATATTGATGAATAAAGCAAGTTTAATGAATCAACTAAAAAGCTGCAAAAAATGTTTTTAAAATGTATATCTTTTATTACCTGTCAGTCTATGTTTTAGGAGAAATGGGAAGCAACAGATCACTGTGTCTTGATGAGTAGGACACATGTTACCACACTCACAAATGCCTGGTGTTGGTCTTTACATGGCTGTGGAGCCCCATTTACTTTTCACTCATGTGCCTTTTACTGTAGCATTATGGAATCAGGGCTGTGCTTGACTATGGAAATTATCTTATAGACTTTGCTTTACACTTTTGTCTATTACACCTTTATTAAGCCACATAAAAGTAACCTGTGTGAAATTGCCAGATACACCACCTGGAATTCCGAGTAAGATAAAGGGGAGGATGACATTTAAAAGAGAATGGAATTTCGAAAGTAGGAGTAGGAGGAAGACAGCATGAATGTGTTTTTTTCAGTGCAAATAATTTTTTCGTAACAAAGAAACAAACTATTTTGGTATGATCTTAAGCAAAAAATACTCACTGAAGTGGTCTATAGATGAATTCACCTACTTACAATTCTGTGGTTTCTTTGTAAATAATAAATATGAATTGCAATCCTGCTTTATCTTTGGTATTTGTGAGTCTTCTTCCTGGGTTTTTCTCTTTATATTAGAACTTGAGTCACTGCAATTTATTTTTCCTTATCCTTTCTGATTGCCTCCAGAGACACAGTCTGACTCCACAAACACTGGCTTCTGTCATTGACAGGGGCGAGGGCGTCGTGAACTGCGGGCACATAGCTGGCCTGTCTGCGACAGGATGGCCAGTGTCTACAAGGGACCTTCCTAGTGGTCAGTGAGGAGCGGCTGTTCCTTCCTCCTCCATTTTCCTTTGCTGGGTTCTGGGACTGAAATTCACCACCACTCCCCACACCCTGTGAGGTAAAAGTGGTAAGTGAGCTGTAGCCCTGGGTAAATTCTGAAAGTGATGAAATTGAAAAATTGGAACTTTAAAGTCAACCATTAAAATTGGAAAGCCATTTTCCTCTTAGATTTTCAGAGAGAAAATCAGGAGGGAGATAAACAGAAATGGACAACATTTGGTGCCCCAGAGCTGCCTTTCTGCCGGAGAATCATGTCCCTTGTCCTGCTGAGCTGTGTCCTTCACAGGGAGGGTGTGACCTGGGCTTGGTAGAGAATAGAGCAGAAAAACAGGACAGATAAGTATTCAGGCCAATAAAGACAGAGACTCCCTGAGCACTGGTCTGCGGTGAGTTGTCAGCTGGAGGAAGAGTGTTGTTCTTTTCTCTTAGCAAACTCAAGGCACCCTTGCCCTGCATGGACAATTCTGGCTGAGTCTTGAAATGTACACTCCTGGTTCAGGGGACCATGGCTGAGCTGGGATGACACAGAATCCCCTTGACCAAACTTCGGTCTTATATGAGCCCTCTTCTTCATGAGGCCTTGAACTTGCCACCCTCCTCCCTGCAGAGCCCAGTTTTAGCCAGAATCCTGCTTAGTCAGTTTCGGGAGTATTCTCCCATCCTTAATATCTGATCACCCTTGATGTCCATTCAGATTTCTCATCTGTCACCTTCAGTGTGTAAGTCCTTGCCTTGTTCAGTAGAATCCCTGTTAAGTAGGTTTATCAAGAATCCTCTACACTTGATGTCTCCTCTTAGTGATTTTCCATTCACTGACCCTCGAGGAACTTTGTTCCTTGGCTACAAATCCCTAGCTAGCTTTGCTGTAATACAGAGTTGAGCCCAATCTCTTTCCCCTGTTGTGATGCCCCTGTTGCAATAGCCTTGAATAGTCTTTCTTATCTTTTTAACAAGCGTCTGAGTAATTTTTTTCTTTAATAGCTTGATACATCAAACAGGAGCCTGACTCCTAAACCACCCTGTTCAGGGTAGGCTGAGTTGTTTGGAATATAGCCTGATTTGGAAATGTCACGTGACTGAGGTGAGTGCCGGCAGGACCAAGTGACATTCCCTCACGGTGGAAGCAGCTGAAAATCTTGTGCAGTGCTAACCTTCTGAGCCAACGCCCTTGCCAAAGCAGCTCTAGCTCGAGGCTCCTCTCGGGAGGCGTGGAGCAGCCCCGGCCGCATAGGAGGCGCTCTCAGACGTCAATTGCCGCTCCAAGCTGCCGCTGGGAGAACTCTGGCCTCGGCTTGCTGGCGGAAGGGCCTGGTAGCATCCTCCTCCTTCAGACCCCCACTCTCTGGAAGCTCCCTAGGCCCTGGGCACCCTGCGGGGAGGGCGGCGGCAGCAGAGAGCTGGACACTGCACAAGCAGGGCGACCCACTCCCCAATATTTCCAGGAAAGGCTGCTGCCCGCTGCCTGATTTCTAATGTCAAAAGCACGCTTTGTCCTGCAAATGTTGTATATTGTCTATTTTAGGTCAAAGAACCCCATGAATACATACATAAATAATTGGTCACTTGCAGCGATCGTGGGGGAGGGCACAGCGCCCTGCTGCTGCAGGCGACGAAAGGTGGCAGAGGCAGCGGGGCACAGACCACGTGGAAGCCACCACCTCCCACGGCCTGCGCCGCCCCCTAGAAGGACGCAGTGCTCTGATTGGCCCTGAAGGGTTCAGGAGCTGCCCACCCTTTGGGAGTGGGGCCAAAGGCCAAACCTCCCCCCAGCTGCCCGGGGCGACCAGTGCGCTCCGGGCCCCGCCGCCGCCACCTCTCGGAGGAGCCAGGCATGGGCGCCACCGGCTCCTCCGCGCTGGCCCGCTTTGTCCTCCTAGCGCAGCCCCGACCCGGGTGGCTCCGGGTCTCCGCGCTGGCACTGGCCGCCGTGGCCCTGGGGGCTGTCGCCTGGTGCCGCGCTTGGCCCAGGCGGCGCTGGCGGCGGCTGCAGCAGGTGGGCACCGTGGCGCAGCTCTGGATCTACCCGGTGAAATCCTGCAAGGGGGTGCCGGTGAACGAGGCGGAGTGCACCGCCCTGGGGCTGCGCAGCGGCAACCTGCGGGACAGGTACGGCTGAGCGCAGGGACCCGGCGGTGCCAGCTCGGCTCGGGGCTCGGGTACTGGGCTGAGAAGGGAGGAGCGCCGGGGAGGTCTGCAGAGTCGGCTGACAGCTCCTTCCTCCCATTACAAAGAAACTGGGAGCTGGGTGAGACAAAGCCAAAGAGAAAAAGGAACCCTCACTCCCTACATCAGACCCCGGGGCTCTGGGCGTGGACCCGCTTTCCTGGAGTGGGCGGATTTCTACCTCCCACTGGCTCTTTGGCATCATGTGCTCCTGCTGAGGTGTGGTGTCGCTCCCAGGTGTTTGCCAGTGAGCAAACTTCTTAATTTCCATGTAGCGGTGGCGGCCAGTTTAAAGGGTTTGGTTCCTGGTCATTTTATTTCGAGTGACTTTCTTGAGATCTTGGGGAAAGTTCTACAGAGTCCTCATTATAGTAATGACAGCAGTCGAATGAATCCCTTCTTGCAGCATAAAAGGGGCCGTTGGCCTGGCGCAGTGGCTCACGCCTGTAATCCCAGGACTTTGGGAGGCCGAGGCGGGTGGATCACGAGGTCAGGAGTTCGAGACCAACTTGACCAATAGGGTGAAACCCCGTCTCTACTAAAAAAAAAAAAATCAAAAAAAAAAAAAAAAAAAAAATAAAAAAAAAAAAAAAATACAAAAATTAGCCAGGTGTGGTGGTGCGCGCCTGTAGTCCCAGTTACTCGGGGGGCTGAGTCAGGAGAAGCTTTTAAACCCGGGAGGCGAAGGTTGCAGTGAGCCGAGATGGCGCCACTGCACTCCAGCCTAGGCGACAGAGACTCCGTCTCTAAAAATAAAATTAAAAATAAAATAGAAATAAAAATAAATAGGGGGCCATTGCAAATGCCATTTTCCTCAATTCTCTCAAGCACTCCTGTGGATAAAGAAACTGAGTTCCGAGCCACACAGCAGCGGGACCAGGACTCTTACTTTCTTTAGCACACTGGGGCATTGTGAAGAGTGATTCTGTTAATGTCCTGTCTGGGTTCTGAAAGCTGCGTAAATTCCTGGGGTTCAGCGAAGGTTGCAAAACCCGGGAGCCGGCGGCTTTGTCCTCTTTGGGGTCTGGCTTCACACCAGCTCCGGGACTTATTGTGAGGCTACACTTGAAACTCTTTTCCAGAGCAGCCCTCACAGCTCAGCAAGTAACAGAGGACTGATGGGAGCTGTAACCTCTCTCCTACCAGCTACCCAGAGAGAGAGAGCAATTCGTGACATAGTTGAAAGGTAATGGATGCATGGATCTTTGCTTCAGGAAGGAAGCCAAGAATCCTAAATATTCCATGTTTTCTATAGAAGGCTCTGAAAAGTGATAGAATTTACTGAATTAGTTTTTGTAGGCCCCAGAGGCAAAGGGCACTGGCATTTTACTACATAGATTCAAAAAGCAGTTTTTGAGCTCATATTACGATAGGTGGTAAGAAGAGCTGGCCTTTGTAACAGACACTATGATAAATGCTTTATTTTCATCACACACTCCCAAACAGTGTGATCAAGAGAAGCCAACACTGGCTTCCAGTCCTAGGTGATAACTGACTAAACAGAGGTTGTGACAGTGCCAGGGAGCATAGAGGACGCAGGGCTGGAAGCTGGCAGGGGCCATCAGGGACAACTTCAGAGAGGAAGTAACAGCTTGAGCTAAAAACAGGAAAATGATTCAGAACTTGCTGGGTAAGTTAGGAAAAGAACTTTCTGGAGAGGGAATAAGCTGAGCAAAGGTACTCGGCTTGAGAGGATGGGGTATGCTGGGGGAAAGGCTGGGGACTCTATGCCAGGTGGGGGTCCAATCTTTTGGTTTCCCTGGGCCACATTGGAAGAAGAATTGTCTTGGGCCACATAGAAAATACACTAACAACAGCTGATGAACTAAAAAAAAAAAAAAAAATCACAAAAACTCATAATGTTTTAAGAAAGTTATGGATTTGTATTGGGCCACATTCAAAGCTGTCCTGTGCCACACATGGCCCATGGGCCATGAGTTGGACAGGCTTACTCTAATATATTTACCAAAAGGAACTGGGACATAAATAGGACGAATGCTCTTTGCAGCATTGAATGTTGAATATTCATTATGACGTTATTCACAAAAGGTGGCAAGAACTCTAGTGGCCATTGATGGATGAGTGGATAAGCAACATGTGCGAAATGCACACAATGGAATATTATTCAGCCCCGAAAAGGAATCGAATTCTGATACGTGCTGTAACATGGATGGCCCTGGAAAACATAATGCTAATTGAAATAAGTTAGACACAAAATGGCAAATATTGCATGATTCTGATTATATGAAATGTCTAGTAGATAAATTCACAGAGTCAAAGTGGATTAGATGTTACCAGGGGCTAGGGGAAGGGGAAAACGAGGAGTTATTGCTTAATTGGTACAGAGTTTCTGTTTGGGATGATGAAAAGGTTTTGCAAATAGTGGTGATGGTTGCACAACACTGTGACTGTACTTAAGGCCACTGAATCATACACTTCAAAAATGGTGAAAATCACGTTTAAAAAATTCCATTCTCTTGGGCTGTTTCTACCTTTTAGCATTTTGAATAAAGCCGCAGTGAACACTGATACACAAATGTCTGTTTGAGTTCCTGGTTTCAATTCTTTGGGGTCTATACATAGGAATATGCTAGGTATTTTATGTTATATATGTTTTACTGCAATTAAAATAAATAAATAAATAATAAATAAATAAATAAATAAAAGACTGGTCTGTGTGAAGACCTGGGGAGGTAAGAATGGCTGGAGCAGCCGCTGGAAGGGCTGTGTGTGCCTTGCTTAACAGTTGGTTTTATCCTGAAAGCAGGAACCATGGAGAGATTGTGAATGAGGGGGTGAGAAAGTTAGATTTGCATTTTAGAAAGATCTAAACTGCCATTACCAGGAAGAATATTAGAGAGAATATTCACCTGCTGGTCCCAAGGAATTGGGGGCAGGGGAGGCCTCTGTGCGTGTGGAAGCAAAGTCTGGTAAAAGGGCAGTTAGGGAAAGGGCTTATACTAAGGATATTTGTCTAGTGTAGCCGAGCAACTCTACCATGATAACCTGCTGGAAGTGATGCAAGAAATATCTTGAACGATCTAAAGTATCTGCCATATTTTTTTCTTACGTCTGGAAATCTCAAAAGCACACGCTTACTTCTATAATTGTAATCCTTTGATCAGTGTGTACTGAAATGATTGAAATGCCAGTATGTTTTGCTTCCTTGGTAGCCGAGAGATAACCTACAAAAATGTGTTGTTCTTGTTCTGGAACTGGCTCTCTCTATTGCCCTTATTTCTCCATTTATCTTTTTTCTAGGAACTACCTAGTAGTGTACAGGTGGTTCCTAGAAAAAAGATAAATGGAGAAATAAGGGCAATACTGGGCCAGAAGAAACATACTGTCTCATTTAGCAACTTACAGGATGCACGGCACTGAATATTGAAACATAACAATTTTTAAAAGGTGGGGGAGGTGGAACTGGCAGAGTGTAAGTGGCACTGTATGTTGCTCAGCTAAACTCCATGCTCTGTGAACTATATGAGCAACAGTCCTGCTATTTCCCTTGACGAGAGCCCACTGCCTACATGGCCTACCTGGTGCCAGCTCCTGTGTTTCCTCCTGCCCTTAAAGTCTTCCTGTAAAATCGATTCTCGTCATCTGCTGGGGCATGTTAGATGAAAGCGATCTGGCTTTCTGAAGATTGAGATGAAAATACAATTAACATCTTTGATTTCTGTGCCATCAAGGAGCTCAAACTGTTCCACAGGTACATGTTGGATGCTTGAGTGGTTATTAAACCCTTTGAAATTAAGTGACAGACTCAGTCCTGCTGGTTTGATATTTAGGACAGACACACACACTCAAACTCCCACACACCAGGCTTATGGGGAAGAAATCAAAGATGATATCAGTGCCTAATTGAAGCTCCCCCAGAGTCTGGCTTCCTGTCATAATGGTTCACACATATCCTGTGTTTTGAAATGACAGGTTTTGGCTTGTGATCAACCAGGAGGGAAACATGGTTACTGCCTGCCAGGAACCTCGTCTGGTCCTGATTTCCCTGACCTGTGACGGTGACACCCTGACTCTCAGTGCAGCCTACACAAAGGACCTGCTACTGCCAATCAAAACGCCTACCACCAATGCAGTGCGCAAGTGCAGGTAAGGGAAGGGCAGGTCTTAGCCCTTGTGTGGATGAACAGTCATGTAATTTTGAGAAAGCACAAACTCTAGAGGGAATCCTGAGAAACATATCAACAATGAACCATCGATTGCATGTGTACCATATGCAGGGCCAAATCCTCAACATTATGAAGATCTAAAGGAAGGAGAAAGAAGGAAGCAGCTTCAGAAACGTGTTGTGGAGATGACAGACATAAAAGTGCTATGTAGAAAACCATGAGAACAAAAGCATATTGACATCTCAGCTAGAGAAAAATACTACCACCCAAAGATCAAGCACAAAAATGGGGTTGGAGTGGTGGGGGTCAGTGTCCTAGCAGAGGTGGAGATTCGATCTATGTATTTCCCTAGAGGTTTTCTTACTTTGCTTGGAAAAAGTGGGTACCTTCTAAATCTGAGTTAGGAAAGGAGATGCAAATGGCTGTTTAGTTCTAATGAAAGGAAGTTCCAAAATAAGAAAGAGCAGCTGCAGCTAGAAGAGTCATCTGGCCAGCGGCTGCCCAGGGGTCGGTGTCAGAGTGAGGCTGGGGCGCAACCCAGAAGCGTGTTCTATACAGAAGCCCTACCCTCAACATCAGAAGGGCTTCAACGAAGCAATTCTTCTGGGAAAACTAGATTTGCCTCTAAGAAGTCATGTCTAGAGTTGATTTCTTATCTTATTATGGGAAAATTAAAGTTGGTCCAGTTATATTCTTGTTATAAAAGTAGTACATATTCATTGTTGAAAAATTGAGAAATACCAAAAAAAAAAAAAAAAAAAAAAAAAAAAAAAAAAAAAAAAAAAAAAAAGAGAGAGAGAGAGAAAGGAACAAAAACTATCTGTGGTCAGGTGTGGTGGCTCATGCCTATAATCCCAGCACTTTGGGAGGCCAAGACAGGAGGATCACTTGAGGTCAGTAGTTCGAGGCCAGCCTGACCAATATGGTGAAACCCTGTCCCTGCTAAAAATACAAAAATTAGCTAGGCTTGTTGGCATGCCCCTTTAATCCCAGCTACTCAGGAGGCCGAGGCAGGAAAATCGCTTGAATTTGGGAGGCGGAGGTTGCAGTGAGCCGAGATCACACCATTGCACTCCAGCCTGGGCAATAAGAGCAAAACTCTGTCTTAAACAAACAAACAACAAACAAATAAACAATTATCTGTGATAACTGTAATTAATATTATGGCATATTTTCTTTCTGTCTTTATGCCTACTATTTTAAAACCAAATTGAAATAATACAAAAAAGCCCCCAAAGCCTTGAATATTGTTTATATACTTAAATTGATATGTTGAGTATTTTTTCATATTGTTAAAAAATCTTCAAGGGTACCATTTTTCATGTTGGCATATTTCATTTTGTGGATATCATCTAATGCATTTTATCCTGCCCCATGATTAAACATTTTGATTGTCTTAATTTTTTTCCTGGTCTGAAGAAGAATGTGATGCCCATCTTGGCATAACTCTTTGTTCACATCATTTGTCATTTCATAAGGGAAAAAGTTCTAGCAGTAGTTTTGCTTGAAATAAGAATATGGATTCTGTAGGCTTTTGATACATCTTGCAAAATTGTTTGCAGAATGGTTTTACCAACTGCATTTTAACCATTATGTTAAAAAATATTTTGCCATTTTTATGGGCAAAAATGATAATTTCTTGTTAATTTAATTTGCATTTTTCCCTGAATGAGGTCAGCTTTTAAATATTTCTATTGTAGTTTATATGTCATATTTGCCCATATCCTGGTTTATGCTTATTTGCCATGGTTAGATACTTACCCGTATTTTCCTATAGTTATTTTTTTTTTGTTTAATTTTTCATTTATTTGAAATTGTGTGGAAACTTTTTTCACAGTGCCATATGGGCATTTGGTCCATGCCCAAAAAACTAAACAAGGGCATGCTTGGAAATTGCAAAATGAAAAGGCTTAGAAGGCTACAGTAGTATATAGACTCTTCAAGCAAAGATTTCAGGGATCTTCTGGATTCAAGTTTCTTTTGACAACCCAACCTATCCTCTTATGAGGGAGTTGTAATCTCAGCCCACAGTTTCCTAAAGATTTCTGATGAGTTCTTGGGGCTCTGGAGTCATTTTCAGAAGGTCGTGATCAGTGGCGGTACACCTGTTTTCATGGTCAAAGTTGTTACTTGACCTTCTCTCAAGCCTTGCCTGCTACTAATAAGATACAGAGAATTAAGGTCTTTTGCTATGGATTATTCAGGCAAACTACCTCAAACCTCACACCACCTCAAACCGTGCCTGCATTGTCTTTGTCAAAGGGTCAAAAGTTATAGGAGCATTTGGAATTTTATTTTATTTTTTATTTTTTGCTTGCACCCTTTGGGACAGTGTGCAGGTGGAGTGCTGGGGCCAAGGTACAGCAGAGGCCAATCAGAACTCAGGAGAAATGTGGGAGGAGCAGGAAGAAGACAGAACAAATTCTGTTCGTTGAATAGAACCTCAAGCTCTGAGTGACTATGAACCTGAACCCCAGGATCTGGGAATAGAGGTTGCAATGGAAATCAGTGTCAGATTAACTGGGCAGATGTTTAAATAGCCCAATATATATGCAAATGCTTTGACTTTGTAAAATTATTTGCTGCCAACTGAAGCCCTAAGGAGTCAAAGCAGCCTTCCTGTCCACCTCCTTCGCTGTGTGCCCTCCCACCCTCCTTTAAAAGCAACAAAGTGAAGCCCTGGGCTGCCGAATGGCAGGTTGAGACTGAGAGGGTGCCTTGATGGGCTGCAAGGGTTCGACTCTGGGGAAAGGAGACTGATTTTTTTTTTTTTTGCATAGGCACCAGCAAAGATGCATCTAACAAGGAGATGACTTTCCAGGCTGTCTCCATACATAGATTTTTGGTAATGCTGCTATTTCACAAGATGCTTCTGAAATTAGTATTTTAGACATTAAACTTTGCATACACACACATAGATGCTAAGCCCCTCAAATACACTCAGTTCTAGAACTGGTGAATTTGATTTTTGGGAAAAGTAAAACAATTATTTGGAGCTAAACCCTGTGAGTAAGAAGACGATCAACTTATATAGGACCTTTTTTTTTTTTTTTTTTGGGTTTAAAAAATGAGTTTAGGCTTAAAAGTTGTAATAAGCAGATATAATTAATATTAGCTTAGAATGGTCACTTCCCAAAGTGACTGCTCTGAAAGGTAATATCCACTTGGGTGTATGAATTTGGGTATGTTTATTTTATTCATTTTATTTATGTTTTATTTTGATCCAGAAAAGACAGACACTCCTGGTGTTGGTAAATGGTCTCATTACTCCATAGGCCTTGCGTATATATTTCAGCCCTCTGCTTCTCAGGATGTCAATTTAGAATGGGTGGGATGGCAGATGGCAGTGTGTGAAAAGGCATCAAGCCATATACTACAGCAGTACACTTTCTACATGAGTGTTATACTTCTATAAAAAGCTCTAAAAAATTTATGAAAACTTTGAATACACTAATCTCACTGCTTAATGTAACTCAGACACTGTTACTGATAGTTTCGCGTTTTAGATAAAAAGCAATAAAATAATATGAAAATATATAGGATACTATACTCAATATATTTTACAATATAAAACTCCATTTTTACATTATTAGTAGAGAATGGGTACCTTTATTTGATTAAATGTTTGATTTCTGGAGTAACTACACAAAGATAGCTTGAAACAACTTGGGTGGGGGACCGTCAGTCACTGCTACTACCTACTGAGCATAACCCAGTCCTAAGAATTGTCTGGGGACTTCTGGATTGTTCCTAATCCTCACAACAAGGTTGTGCTTCCATCCCCATTTTATTGATGAGAAACTGTGTCTCAGAATAAGAAACTATCACCAAGGCCCTGGAGCTAGTCATTTGTGGAAATGAAATGCCCACCCAGGTAGATTTACTTGATGGCCTAGCCTTCTCGGACTTCAGACATTTGCATGCCACCACCATGATATGGGCCAAACCACAAGCCACCTGTACTCTTATTTACTTAATATTTTTCTTTAACTCGATTCAGCTTAAAAACGTATCTTAAATACATTTATTTAAAAAGGAAATTTTATATGGCTGTCTATATAATTTGTCAGGTATGTGGCTTTATATGGCTACCTATATAATTGATCTATATGGTTTTATATATACATTTATGTGGCTACTTATAAACTTTATATGGCTACCTATGTAATTGGCCAGACGGTAACAAATACTCAATATGCTAAAACATTTACTTTGCCTACAGAGGTCTCTGAACCTAACTTGTGTTCTTTCTTTGTTAAAAGAGGTGATTATCAAGTGTTGCTAAAAGGTAGAGGTTTATTACCATGAAACTGAAAAGAATCACTTTCTCTCTGAGCAATTCACTGTTATTTAATGCTGTACCCAGGCGCCACCTACAGTTATCTTGGAAGCCAGCAGTGGCAATGGTCCTGCACTCTGTGAGACACTGGCCTACACCATATCATTTATTTCCTCTCTACAGCTGTGAAATTCACATAATGTCAAACAGCCCTGCACACAGCTATGTGCTGAAGACAGGGAACTTCAAATCCTACAAAGTAATTACTAGCAATCAAATCCAGTAGATGATTATTGTCATTATTAAATAGACTATTATTGTTAATGTTTGTTTTATATAACATTATTATCTATAACGTTTTAGACTTTATAGAACATTTTCACATTACTGCTATTACTATACTGGCAAAGTATAGCCAGGTCTGTGAATAAAGATTTCTGGTCACTATTCAGCTGGGTGACCCAGATTTTGCAGTAATTCTGAGTTTAATTAATTAATTAATTAATTTTTGAGATGGAGTTTCACTCTTGTTGCCTAGGCTGGAGTGTAATGGCATGATCTTGGCTCACTACAACCTCTGCCTCACAGGTTCAAGTGATTCTCCTGCCTCAGTCTCCTGAGTAGGTGGGATTACAGGCATGTGCCACCATGCCCGGCTAATTTTGTATCTTTAGTAGAGATGGGGTTGGTCAGGCTGGTCTTGAACTCCTGATCTCAGGTGATCTGCCTGCCTCGGCCTCCCAAAGTGCTGGGATTACAGGCATGAACTGCTGCGCCCAGCCTGTTTACTTTATAATAACATACTAGTTTTCTTCTGGAGAACTCAGTACATTTTCAAATATATTATTTCATTTCATCCTCCCTGCATTCCTTCCAGGTAGGGAGACACAGCTATACATTACTTGATTTTTAAAATCGAGAAAGCAAGGCTTAAAGGGGTGCTTTCATTTTCATGTGGGCTTATGCAGGTTTGTAGGCAGGGCCAGGACTAAAATTACATCTTCTGGTAATTAAGAAATGACAGTAATGTCACAGCCAGGAGCAGCTTTTCTGATATATCTGGGACATGTCAGGGTGCTCGGATTTTCAAAGCCATGCCTGCCCTTTGCCCCTACCATCCCTGCAGAGTGCACGGCCTGGAGATCAAGGCCAGGGACTGTGGTGAGGCCGCTGCCCAGTGGATAACCAGCTTCCTGAAGTCACAGCCCTACCGCCTGGTGCACTTCGAGCCTCACATACGACCGAGACATCCTCACCAAACAGCAGACTTGTTCCGGCTCAAAGACCAGGTGAGAGGCTCCACTGACTCCATGGGTGGAAGGCAGTTGCCCCCAGCCCAGAGAGGCACAGGTGACATCTCTGATGACCTTGACTCTGTTTTTAGGGCAGCTGTCTGGTAGCTCAGATCACAAGCAGTAGGCAGAAATAAAGCCCTTCCTTTGGAAACGTTATTTGTTTCTTCATTTGGGGGACTCTTGAATTTTTGCCCTTGAGCATCTAGCTTCCCATTTGTGGAAGCATTCTGTTGCCAGAAGGGTTTCAAAACTCTTCTGCACCAGTGTCTTTTTAAAATTCCATTCTGTAACTGCACATGGAGTCCAGAAATTTTACAGTTTGCAGTTGAAACTGAGATTCCAGTTGTGCAAGTTGGCATGGGTATGGAGATGCACAGACTCAAATGATCAGCCTTAATGGCATAAAGCTATAATGATTCATCATACAAGCAGGGTTGGCAGCACCATATACTGCTTTGACCGTCACCATAAAAAAAATTATGCTGCAGTCCTTGCTACTAAGGAGGCTGAGGTAGGAGGATTGCTTGAGCCCAGAGAGTGGAGGCTGCCTGCAGTGACCTGTGATGGCGCTATTGCACTACAGCCCTGGCGACAGAGACCCTGTCTCAAAATAAATAAATAAATGAGCAAATACGTAAATTATGGTTCACATAAATATTAATTTGTAAGTTGCATACAAATAAGTATCCATGGAATTAGTGAACATTTAAATCAAACATAATGAGGTCATCAAACTCAACCACCTTATGAAACATTTGAGAAATTGGAGGCGAGAAAGGTGCAGTGATGTCCCCAAGGGCACGTGCCTTATGGCAGCTCTAGGATTGATCCTGAGTCCTTGTTCCTTTCTTTCCACCATGCAGTTCCTGCTATCTGTAAGGCTATTTAAAGATTCTGAGTCACTGTGACTTCTGTTAAAAGAACTAGAGAAATATTTTGAAACATTTTGTGTGCGGTGGGATGGAGTGTGCAGGGAATTCCTAGGAGCTAAGCGCACCTAACCGCTGAAAAGTTGGCGTGCCACACGTTATAACAATGTCTATTTCCTTATCAGATTGTTTACTCAGACGCCAGTCCATTCATGATCCTTTCCGAGGCGTCGCTGGCGGATCTCAACTCCAGGCTGGAGAAGAAAGTTAAAGTAACCAACTTCAGGCCCAATATCGTCATTTCAGGATGCGATGTATATGCAGAGGTAACGATACGCCCCTTTGCATCTTTCCTTGGATTTGACTTCTTTTTCAAGGTATGAGAGTCATTGACAGTGGATTAGGTGATTCCGAAGGATGCATTATTTATTGACTCTGGAATACACAGCAATTTGATTTTTAGGTTTATTGAGCACCTAGTAAGTGCAGACTTCTGTGTGGAGGATACAAATATTGATGAGTCAGAGACTGTCATCAAGGAGGCAGTTCAGGATCTGAGGCTTCTAAGGAGAATTCTGAGTCAGCAGATTCGTTGTTGAGCTGAATTTGCTTACACAGACTACAGGATCCGTGTGGCTCATGGAACAAAGTATGGGCTCCTGTCTTGTGAAAGGACGGTCTTCCTGTTTAGTCAACCACTCCCTAGGAGAAGATAGGCGTTTACTGCATGGTTGCTGGGTGGGGTAGGAGAGGTCATTGCTCCTAAGCTTTATGGCACTGTCCCAAAACGCTTGCAGTGGCACCTTCCATCTGCCCTCGATGTCTGCATGGTGACTTAGCTTGCACAGCCCTGAGGCTTGGTTTCCTGGATTCCACATGATTCTGGCAGCAAATTTACCTTTGTATTAAATAGCCTCGGCTGTTTAACCTGATTCTCTCCCTTGGCTCCCAGGAAGGCAGAGGTTGGTGGCCTAGAGGCTTGGTGAGTGCCCACCAGCTGTGGATGCTCAGTAGAAACCCTGGCCCCCAGCTAGGAATTCAGGAGCTCTGGTTATGCCTCGTGTTTATGTTGAGAAGGGAGAGGTAAAGGGGACAACATAGTGATTCTTACATCTGCCCATTTCCTACCTAACAGGGAAAAATGGAGTCAAAGCAATTGAGTTTTATTTAACATTTTATACTCAGAGGAACCAATTCTGTTCTTCACTTTTGCTGTACAGAGGCAAAACTGTGCTGAAAGAGAAGTAATCTAAGAATTTGATTCCCATATTCAAACCAGAGGATGTGACACCTGGTCTCAGCTTCCGTGCTGGCTTCTGCATGCCTTTGAGCAGCCCCGCCAAGTCCTGTTTTCCTTGCCTGAACAATGAGGTGATCATATTTCTGCCTAGAGTAACCTTAAAGGTCTGTTGAAGGATCAATTTGGATAATGTAATTTATGAGATGTATAAACGCAATGTCAGCTGATGGAAGATAATAAAAGCACACCTAAATCCATCTCTAATGCTTTATATAAAATACTCATTGCTCCAGCCTTCCAAGGGTAGCGTTTCTGCTAAAGATGGCAGATAACTTTTTAGTATGAGGCGGGTGAACTGTGTCAGGTCCCCCACGGTCCTGGGTTGGGCGTCTCTAGGTGCTTCTTGGTGACAAGGGAGCTCTGCATGTCCTGCTCCTGGGCATGGAAAGGCACAGCTTGACTTAGACAACAGGAAAAGAATCAGTGATTGGTTTTCTTTGACCATCTCCTTGATATTCATCTTCCCACCAGCTATGGCCGGGAGAGCCATTTCTCCTGAGAGCATTCCTTCTAAGGAAAGGAGAAATGAGTGGGGAGGGTTTTTAACGAATACTTGTGTTGCACTTAAGGATGTTCTTCCTTCTGTGCCTCACAGCAGCCCAGCGGGGTAAAGTTATTTCCATCTCACAGGAGAGAAGAGAGAGGCTTGGGGAGGCGAGGTGGCCTGCCCTAGGTTATACCACGGCAAGGAGGGGCTGGGTTTTGAACCCCAACTCTACAAGGACAGAGGAACTCTGAGAATTCTAGAGGATATGTGTGGGGCTGGGACAGCTGGATTCTAATCCGCCTGCTTCAGCAAGTGACCATACAGGCCTGGACAGGTCGCTGAGCCTGCTGAGGCCTCTGCTTCCTGCAGTTGTAAAATGTGAGCAATTTCAATGGGTCCCTCGCCTGATGGGAGCTGTGAGAATCAAGATCGATGGCAACGTGTGGAAAAGTCCCAGGACATTAAGTACCACAGAGGGGTAGGAAGAGTTTCATTCCTGGGAGTGTGGCTCAGACACCAGTTTTCTCCCCATGATCGACGTTAAGCTTTCATTCCCCCCGGTGTGATCTGTGCACTGAGGGTCATGCTGAAGTCATTTCCACTCCAGAATTCTGTGACAGTAAGATTCGGATGAGAGGAGAGGAGGAGATGGTCCAGAGTAGAACTTCAGATCTCCGAGAGTTCTTTCAGTTGAATCTGACTCTAAAGTCCTGTATCTCTATATCTGAGTGTTTCCTAATTGAGGACATTCCGTATGTGGAGTTGGGCAGTGACACAATGGGTGGCTGAGTCGGGCTGGTTTTTAGTAATTCTCTCATCAGCTGGTGGGTCGCTGGCCCTGTGTGGATGCGCTGTGGACAGACATGTGGGAACAAGGATTGAAGAAACGCACTTGCTTCTCCTAAGGAGCTCAGGGTGGTCAGAAGGTGAACAAGCAGTCACAGCCCAGTGAGCTGTGACCAGGAGGGCGGTGAGCAGCCAGCCATGGGGATGAGGCTAATGCCTGAGGCAAGGGGCGCGCTGAAGCCTGGGGCACCCAGGGCTCCGGGCCCAGACGCTTTCTCATGTGTCTGCACTCACTTTTCTGATCTGTTCTTTCTTTTCTTTTTTTATCATCTGTTTTCAAAACCTTCTCTGCCCTGTGGACCCCAGCGATACCTTCCACCAGAGCCTTCCCCTGCCTTCTCCATATCTCCACGTGGATGTCAAATCCAAGCTCGGGATGTCTGAAATTGAGGGTCGGGTTTCACCCCAAGCCTGCTGTGCCCGTCTGGCCCGGCTCAGCATGCAGCAGCTCTGACTTCTGCTGGCTTGGGCTCCGCACTGTGAACCACCCTTTGTTCTTCCCTTTCTCTCACATCCCCTGTTCCTACAGTTGACAAATCTTGGTGGCTGGGCCCTCCTCCCCGTTCTCCTCTCCCTCTGGATGCAGTCACCCCTGGTGCTGCGACAGCCTGGTTTACTGTCCTCCCTGCCCCGTCCTTGCCCCCTGCCACCATCCACGAGCTGTTCTCAGCGCATCTGTCAAGGCAACCCTGCTGATGTGAGTAACATCGTGTGATTCTTCTGCTCAAAGCCCTCTCGGGGTTCTCCGCCTTTCTTCAAGTAAAAGATGGGGTCCTTATGGATGGCCTTGAGAGGCTAACTTGACCTGCACCCTGCCAGCTCCCGGCTGCCAGCTTCTCTCACTCCCCTCTGCAGTCTCACTCCGCCCCAGCCATGCTGGCCTCCATGCTGTGCCCCGGCCGGGTCCTCTGCCTGGCATACCTTCCCTCACATGCCTCATGGCTCCAGTGCCTTTCGTCCCTGCTGCAGGCTTCGCTGACCCCACTCACCCAGCCCCCCACAGCACGTCATACCCATCACACCCCCATCTAACAAGCCGTGTGCACTCAGGTACTAGTGTGTTGTCTGTTTCCCCTATGCTTGCAGGCTCCTTGAGGACAGGGGCTGCTATAGCTCTAGCCCCTAGAGGAGCCCCTGGCACATTGTAGGTGCTCACTAATTATCTGTGACATGAATGACCAGATCGGTATTGTCCAGGAGAAAGGGGAGCACTGAAGGAGGGGTGCATACACAGGGCTATGAAGGCACGAGAGAACGGCCACCTCACAGCACTGGGGCTCAGGAGAGGAGGGCAGCTGAGAGCACAGGTATTTGGTGTCAGGTTTTGGGGGGTCTAGGAAGGATTTTTGGCCAGGGAGTGACAGAATCCGACAGTTACATAATACACAGTTGCCTCTGTCAGGAGCCTGGAGAAGGATTAGAGCAGGCAGGGCCAGCATGTGGCTGGGAGAGGAGGCTAGCATGGAGGAAGGCCAAGGACCTGCGCGGAAGCTTCTGGAAAGCAGACCCACTCCTTGTCTCGGAACCTACCTTCTCAGCACCTTTCTCTGCTTCACTTAATCATCTGCACCCCCCACACTCAGTTCTTACACCTCGCTTCTCCCCAAAGCCACAGCCGACACCCACCCCACCTGCCACAGTCAGTGACCTTTTCTGAGCCACCACCACCCCACCCTGAGGACCCATGGGCGCTACTGACTGAAGCATTTCTCCTCTGGCTGCACGGCCCTTGCTTCTCCACTGTTTGTCCTTGTTCCTTACTTCCAAAAGTTCTAGCCTTGACCCTTTTCTCTCCCCTTCTTGGTGATCACTCTGTCTCCTGCAGCGTCACCCTCTGTCACCCGACATATGTCCCTCAAATGCCCACCCTGAACTCCCTCTGGAGTGCTGGGCCACAGTTCCAATTCTCTGTTGGTTGACGGAGAAACTGGGACTTATGTGCTCCCTCCCTAGCTCCTACACTCTCACCCCACCTCCCCAAACTCATTCTTTCTTCTTTTGTTGAAACATAGTCCACTCTGTCACCCACGCTGGAGTGCAGTGGCATGATCTCAGCTCACTGCAACCTCCACCTCCCAGATTCAAGCAATTCTCCTTCCTCAGACTCCTGAATAGCTGGGATTACAGGAGTGCGGCACCACGCCCGGCTAAGTTTTGTGTTTTTAGTAGAGATAGAGTTTTGCCATGTTGGTTAGGCTGGTCTCAAACTCCTGACCTCAGGTGATCTGCTCCCCTTGGCCTCCCACGATGCTGGGATTATAGCCCCGAAACTCCTGTTGACTTCACAGTTTCTATCCAGGGCAGCACGTTTTTTTCTTTCACCCAGGCTCAGAGTGACAGTTGGCCCTAGATCCTCCTCTGCTGTCTTCCTCCCAGTCCCAGCCACATCTGCTCCCCTTTCTGTTCTCAGCCACTAGCCATGTCTGACCTTTGTTACTTCAAGTTTGGACCGCTGAGTGCTCCCTCTTGAGCGTTGCCACAGCCACGCCTCCCAGAACTGATCGATGTGATCTCTCCCACTCCAAAAGTTTGTAACAGCTCATCAGTGTGCTGCTGCCTTGCTCAGAAGCCGTTAGTGGCTCTCTATGTTGCATAGGTCCAAACTCCCCACTCAATCACTACATTCCTCCGTAACCTCGCCACAGTCTGGTTTTCTGGCCTTTATTACCAACCGTATTAGTTTATTTTCATACTGCTATGAAGAAATACTCGAGACTGGGTAATTTATAAAGAAAAAAGAGGTTTAATGGACTCACAGTTCCACATGGCTGGGGAGGCCTCACAATCATGGCAGAAGGCAAAGGAGGAGTAAAGGCATGCCCTACATGGCAGCAGGCAAGAGAGCATGTGCAGGGAACTACGCTTTATAAAACCATCAGATTTCATGAGACTTACTCACGATCACAAGAAAAGCACGGGAAAGACCCGCCTCCATGATTCAATTACCTCCCACTGGGCCCCTTTCATGACACATGGGGATTATGGGAGCTACTGTTCAAGATGAGATTTGGGTGGGGGGACAGCCAAACCATATCACCAACGAAAGCTCCAAACTGCAAACTGGACCAAGAACCTAATAGATAGTTGCTGTTTCCTGGTCCCTGAGAATCTTAACTCCCTTCGCTGCTTAAAACTCTTGACCTTCTCCAAAAGCCTGGATTAAAAGTTCCCTCTCTGGGAAGCTTGTTCTGATTCCCGGACCTCAAGGCACCGCCACACTGTGCTCTGCGCCTCTCCCATACCAGGCTTGTCCTGTTTTAACTGGTCGCCTCCAGGTGCTGAAGGAGGACTTTCTTGGGCTCAGCATAGGTTATGACTCAATTCCCAGTAGTTTTTACTGGACATAGAAGAGGCTCTGGAAGTATTTCTCTAATTAATAATAACTTAATTCCCTAAGTGGAACCCTCATTTCTCTCCTTTAGTACCCTTTATGTGTTTTTGTGGCCACAGTGCCCCCTTGTGGACAAATATTCACAGGACAGGCTGTGGCTGTGCTAATCCGCTGGGTCCAGTTTTCTGGACTGTTGAAAATATGCTCTTGAGACCCATTTTATGATTTACCACAGAACAAAACCCCCGCGGCACATGTATCAAGAATAACATACACTACTGGAGTTAAAATTCTGAGCTTGAAACTCTGGCCCTCAGCTCATGATCAACCAAGGACAAGGCAGTTTGCTTTTTAACTCCCGGTCTTTGCCTTTTGCCCTCGTGTGGCGGGCACTTCTCTCTGATAGTGAGAAGGTCAGGACTATAATCAAACGTCTCCTCGGTGCCCTTCCTTCTGATTGCTGTCGCCTCTGCCTGGAGTCCCCTTACTCTTCTTTCGTGCCTGCCCTTTTAGGCTCAGAGTGCATCTCACCAATTCCATAAAACTTCCTCTAACCAGACCAGCCTGGAGAGCTGTGCCTCTAAATCCCCATAGGAAGTATTGCCTGCACAGTTAAACCAACACGACCTGTTGCCTTGGAGTGCTTTTTGTGAGCATTTCTGGCATTTAAAAATAGAGTATGTTTAGCGTTCTTAAAAACAATGCTATTTTTTGGTCCAGTTTGCTGTTTGGAGCTTTCGTTGGCGATATGGTTTGGCTGTGTCCCCACCCAAATCTCATCTTGAATTGTAGCTCCCAGGGTAGGTCTTCTTCTATCTTAAAAATAGAAGCTCTTTAACGTTCCATGTATGGATGGCCTATCTCGGCTGCTGGATTCAGGGGCATGGTCCACTGATGCGGTTTGTCGTGGAAAGTAGGCTTCACTGACCCAACCCACAGGCAATGCCTGCGGAGTGCCCCTGGCTGCAGTTCTTCATAAACGCTCAAGCAAAGATCAAAGAGGAATGAGGCTGCTGGTCCGGCTCCTGATGTGTCTGTATCTGGCCAGGGGAGACGTGCGCATACGCAATGACTTAAGGCTCTGAATCCATGTAACTTGAGGCTATTAATCCATAAAACTTCAGGCAGGCAAGAAGGGATCTGATACAACCTGAAGTAATGAGTAATCCTCCCACTTCCACCCACCCCACCCACCTTGTGCACCCCACCCCCCATCAGGAGTCAAGTGGGATGGTCAGGGGGCCTCCCTGAGGGAGGTGAGTTTCCATGACAGTTTTGTAAGTGAGAGGAGAGAGAGTGTCTCGTCTGAGGGGAATGGACTGGCATATCAAAGCCAGAGAGAGGGAACATGAAGGCATGCAGGTATGGCTTGACAGAGCAGGGCTGGGGAGAACAGAAGGCTGCCGTCACTGATGCAGGTGACATCGTTAGGTCTGAGGGCTCCTGGGAAGTCCCCATATATGTGTCAGGGCCAGGGCCCAGAGGTGCTCATGGGAGTTTGTGCTTTGTCCCCAGGATTCTTGGGACGAGCTTCTTATTGGGGACGTGGAACTGAAAAGGGTGATGGCTTGTTCCAGGTAAGGTGCTTTCCTGTCCCTGTGGGGTGGGGGTGGGGATAAAGTCACTCCGCTCTGTCCCCCTTATGATGCTCTTTGTGTGTGTCCAGATGCATTTTAACCACAGTGGACCCAGACACTGGCGCCATGAGCAGGAAGGAGCTGCTGGAAACGCTGAAGAGGTAGGATTGGGCAGATGGGGTCTCATCCTCGGACTTAGGTGCCTAGAACAGAAGTAATATTTGTTGCTTAATGTTTATACGAGGAAGCAGTGAGAACACCACACACATAGTCTTGAAGCTCAAGGGGGTCCCATTAATGAGATAATTTGGGAGATATTTCCGGGTGTTTTGGGTGCCAGCATGTCTGCTTAAACAAATAATTTGATTTTTCATTTAGAATTCATAGTTCAAATAAGTCAATTTTTTAAAATTGCTGACGTATTTGGGCAAATTTTATTATACGCTGAGTGTTAGCTGATACCAAAAAACGTACTGGGTGTCCTAACGGCATTGCGGTTATGTAAGAAATGTCAATATATTTTAGAGAGGCTGATTGACGTGTGCGTAGGAGTGAAGTGATGTGGCATCTGGAACTTGCTATATATTATTTTAGCAAAAAGAAAAAAAGGATAGATGAGTTCATTTAAAAAATGTGTTACAGTCTTCATAAATAGAATCTGGGTGATAATTATGTGGGGGTTTATTGCACTAGTCTACGTTTGTTTACTTTAAAATTTCTTAAGAAAAAATTTTAAGTGAAAGACACAGTACTGAGAATCATTTTACATTGTGTGTAAAGATAGTCAAGATGCCATGTTGATTTTACAAAGGTGATTATAAAATAGCACCATTTACTTTTTCATTTTTGTTTATTTGATTTTACTTTTTAAAAAACACGTAAATTCACATGAGTAGATAAAAGGCTGAAAGAATATAAAACGAAGTGTTACTGGAGGTGATCTGCTGGGTACGGTCATAGGATTATGGAAAAAGGTTATTGCTATATGTAGGCTCTAAACTTTCTATAATTCCTCTGCATTACTTCTGCTGAAACAGCAGCAATAACAGTTTAGTATCCAAGAACTTCAGTGCTGTTATCTGACACATTTGGGACCCAGGAAATTGCTGAAAGTCTGAAAATGAACTAAGGGTGCTTCTCTTCATTGGTCCCTTTGACATTGAATGCGGAGTCACAGGCCGGGTGTCAGGTCTCATCTCTACAGTCCCTGAGACCCCTCCTTGCCTTTTGTCCTGATTTGTCATCCCCAGGTGTAACTTGTAGAAGGGGGGGTCCTGGGAACCTTGAGGAGGGAATGCAGTTGAGATGTGACTATCTTGCATGAAAACCTTCATGAACGAGAACATGATAGAGAGCTTGTGCTGGGCTTTGTGGAGGAGGACTCACTCCCTGTAACATGAGGCTGCCTGCCTCCCTTCCTTTCAAGTTCATGGCCTTTTGGGGGGCAAATCAGTCTTCTCTGATCAGCACCAATCCCTCCCTGACAATTCTACTGTCCCAGATCTGGCCCCCTCTCTGGGCAAGCTGAAGCCCTGGGCTGGAGGGCTGTCATCCCAGCTGTCACCTGAGCATGAGGCTCTGTCTGGCCTGATCTCTCTGGCCAGCACCTGTAGTCCAATAGGAGATGAGCCCCAGGGTAGGGGCCAGGCTGCTGCAAGGTTGGCAAGTGGCCATCAGGGCCTAAGCCACCTGTCAGAGAGACAGCGGTCAGCAGGGAAGTCAAACAGGGTTGATGGAGGGAGTTACAGAGAAGGGGGTTTGTGGGACTCAAGGAATCCTTGAGGTGGATCGCAAGCGGCTGCTCTCTACCTGGCTCCGACAGCCTTGGGTGTGATTTGCAGCAACGTTCAAAGAGGAGGCTACAGACCAGCCTAAGGGAATCCCAACATTTTGAGGGATGTTTCTCAATACTCAAAACATTAACAACTTTTCTGTAAAAAACTAATACTGTGGAACATTTAAGATTGGTATATTTCATTCCATGTAACTTTAAAAAAAAAAAAAAAAGCAAATAATGTTGTTTACTTTCGGGAATAATATTCAAGCTGAACTGTCCAGAGGTGAAATGTACTGATACCTGCAGCTTACTTAGAAATGCAAAAAGACAATACAATAGGTCGATGGATAAATATGTATGTGATAAGGAAAATATCATCAAGACCGGGCACAGTGGCTCAGGCCTGTAATCCCAGCACTATGGGAGGCTGAGGTGGGCGGATCACTTGAGGTCAGGAGTTCGAGACCAGCCGGGCCAACATAGTGAAACCCTGTCTTTACTAAAAATACAAAAATTAGCTGGGAATTGTGGTGGACACTGCAGCTGTAGCTACAGGGGAGGCTAAGGCAGAATCGCTTGAACCGGGAGGCGGAGGTTGAAGTGAGCTGAGATTGTGCCACTGCACTCCAGCATGGGTGACAGAGTGAGACTCTGTCTCAAAAAAAAAAAGAAAATATAGTCAAGCGTTAAGTGTGGAATTCGAGCAGTGGGTAAATGGGTGTTTGCTGTAAAATTATTTTGCTGTTTGCCTGTTTGGGAATTTTCACAGTAAAATTTTGGGGGGAAATGTCAGTATGTGTGATGGAACATTGATGGGAGGAGCAGCGTTATAGTTATTCTTTGAAATGTGCTCACTCACTGTCAGAACAAACCAGAATTCAGTCTTTCTGTTTTCCATGGCTACAGAGGAGCTACAGGGGGCAGAAAGCAGGGTGGGCCAGCAGGAAGAGCCTGGCCTGGGAGTCTGGAGGCCTGGCTGTGCAGCACACCGACTGCTGTGCTCTCCAGCACGTACGTCCCCTCCTGTCCCCACCCCCACTCAGGCCCTGCGCGTTCTTCCCTATGAAATAAGGGAGGCAGGACAGAAATAGAGGATTCTGTGTAAATCAGCCAAATGGTTTGGGGAATTGGCTGTCATCCTTTTTTGTCTATCTTGCTGTGTCTTTCCCCCAGCGTGTTGCTCGGTGTGGGGCGTCTTTCCCTCTGGATTTAGAAGGTTTATGCTCTTGCAGAAACAGCCTCCGCAAAGCACTTCGTGTGTTTGGGCTTGTTCTCTGAATCTTCAGCGCCCCCCTTCCTCCACTGGGAGCCTGTGTTTATAGAAGGAGGATAATTGACCCTAAACACAGAGTGAGGGCGGGAAGGTGGGAGGCGCAAGGAGCCAGCACACCCCCCTGATCTTCTGCAGGCTTTGTGCAACCCAACAATCTGGCCCTAATTGCTTCTAATACCCCAGGAGACAGTGCAGCTAGCCTAGGTGTCTTCTCCTATCTCTTACTGAGATTTAAACTGCCATGGATGTGTAATTTATGTTCTTCTCAAGACAGGTGGTCATAAATCGGGAAGAGAAAGTCCTGGCTGCATCCCATAAATCATGGGTAGGGAAGCAAACAGTGGTGTCCACAGCATCTCTGCTGTCGGGCAGGTTGCTCGGAGCTACACCGCTTTCTGCCTCCAGGTACTCATGGTGCCCATGGCTGGGGTTGCTTCTGGAGTGCAAGTGCTCAGCTGGGAGAACTCTCTGCCTGCCCAGCCCTGCCTGCTGATGTTAGTCCCCCATAGGCAGAGCCCGGGTGGCACCACAGTGCCAGAAAAAGAAATACAGAGGCATAGGGGAGCCTTTGTAAAATAGTCACAGTGGGCAGCGCAGTGGAGGCCTGTCTGCTAACAGGAAAATACGAAAATGGAATTTTTCTTCTCTTTCTTTAGGGAAAGTGACGTACACACTGATCCCCATGGTTGAATGACTGGCCTGCCATTGTTGCTTCCATGACATCTTGCCCCTAATGGAAAGAATATAGCACTATTACTGCATGGGTACTCAAAACAACGTTTTGCTGGATGCACGAATACCAGGATGGTAGTGATGTTTGCCAGCAGCCACTTGTGTCGGGCTGTGCTCTGCTGAGCTGAGCACAGAGGATATAGCAGTGGTGACTCTGTGGGAGGAGACAGAGCCTCCACCCCTCTCGGGCTGTGTCACCTACTAATTGTGTGAGATTGGGAAGTTGCTTAGGTTCTTCAACTTGCAGTTTCTTTATTGGTATAAACTGGACTTCTAATGCCTCTTCTGGAGACTGGAATAAGGCATGAAATAGGAATTTTTAAAATAGATGATAGAATACCGTACATAAGGTCAGGCGTGGTGGCTCAAGCCTGTAACCCCAGCACTTTGGGAGGCTGAGGTGGGGGAATCACCTGAGGTTGGGAGTTTGAGACCAGCCTGATCAACGTGGAGAAACGCTGTCTCTACTAAAAATGCAAAAAAATTAGCTGGGTGTGGTGGCAGGTGCCTGTAATCCCAGCTACTCGGGAGGCTGAGGTAGGAGAATCGCTTGAACCTGGGAGGCAGAGGTTGTGGTGAGCCAAGATCATGCCATTGCACTCCAGCCTGGGCAACAGGAGCAAAAGTCAGTCTCAAAAAGAAAAAAAAAAATACTGTACACAATGACCATGTAAGCTGTGGTCATGGAGAGTCCCTGTTTATAAACTCAACACCTTCTGAGAGGAGGAGAAGCCTGATGACCCTTCTTCCCATCCTCAGAGGCTGCTTTAAATGAAACCCAACACGAACTTGCCCAGTGGCCAGCCTCTGGGGGTTCAGTGTGGGACCTCTCTCTGGAGTGTTCACAATGCTGTTTAATTATTTTATTTATTTATTTTTTAAGACAGAGTCTCACTCTGTCACTCAGGCCGGAGTGCAGTGGCATGATCTCGGCTGTCTGTAACCTCCACCTCCCGGGTTCAGGCAATTCTCATGCCTCAGCCTCCTGAGTAGCTGGGATTACAGCCATGTGCCACTATGTCTAGCTAATTTTTGTGTTTTTAGTAGAGATGGGGTTTCACCATGTTGGCCAGGATGGTCTCAAACTCCTGACCTCAGGTGATGTGTCTGCCTCGGCTTCCCAAAGTGTTGAGATTAACAATGCTGTTTAATTCTTAACCTGGCCATAGAGATAGGCAGTCATGAGGCTTCTGCTCCTGGTGACTTATGGTCCCATGAACGCCAGTGGCGGGACTGGGCAGTGAGCAGAGACTGCCTGGAGTCATGACCTGGATGCTGACCAGTGACTGAGTAACCCAGGCAGTGTAAACAAGGAACAGCCCTCTGCAGTGCACAGCACTTTAAAGGTAACAAAGTTGCCATTTACATTGTACCTTGTAAATAATGGAGACCTCAGTTTAAGCCAAATAAAGTGTCTTGGGCTTCTTGCTCAACAGAATAGTTATGTTTTATATTCATTTAAGGAGAAAGTGCACTAATAAAGATTTTAAATGAGTTTGTAATATATTAATACCAACAGGAATACCTACATGAAAAGTCATATATTAAAAAAAATCATAGAAGTCTCATGTATGAAACAACACTATTTTCTTTCTGTCTGTTGAACTTGGTGTGCACACAAATTCATAGGCCGCTTGCAATACCTGTTAGTGCCACAAGGGGCCGCTAGTGACCTCGTTGAGTCTTCCCTCAGCCTGGAGGCAGCAGCAGCAGCAGCAGCAGCAGCAGCAGGAGGTGGCGCAGGAGGCGGTGGGAGCCCGCAGTAAAACCAGGCAGCTGTAGGGAAGCCCTGGCAGGCTGGCGAGCTGAGAACCACTTCTCCACTCCCATAGCTCTTCCCACCTCTCCTCCTAGACAGCGCAGTGGACTGCCGCCTGGGAGCCGGTGACCACACCTGCACTTTTACAAAGCAACTCCCTGAGCCCGATCTGTGCAGTTTAGGGAGGCTGTGCTGGGTGGGGCCCTCTTTAGGGCCCTCTGCTCCTCATGACCTGGTTGGGGAGTGAGTGTATGTGTGTGGTTAGCAGGAGGGTGTAGGTAAAACCTGTAAGTGGCTAGAGATTTGTGTAGATGACTAAATTGTGAGACCCTCGGATCTTCTCAGGCCTGCGGGCGTACTCAGGAGGATGCCGACGACCAAGGTTACATCCTGGGTGGGAAGAGCCCACCAGACTCTGAAGTCAGCCAGGCCTGGGCTCTGGCCCCAGCTGGACCCCTTAGATCTGTGATCTCAGGCAAGTCTGTTACTCCCCTGAGACTTAACTGTAAAATGTAGAGAGACAAATTCCCACATAGGCAAGTTGTAAGGATTAAAAGAGATAACTTGTGTAAAGTTCCTTGTAAACTCTCCATGTGTGATATGCAGAGCTCTGACTCTCAATTTCTCCCCAAGGTAATGAGAGCCTGGACTCTAGGCTACAGAGCTTGGCAGCAACAGAAATCCCAAGCTATGCAAGCCACTGATGTGTCCCCTGTTCCTGAAGAGGCCCTCTGACAGATAGATCCCGGAATGTCATGAGCGTTGCATGCTGACAGAGGAGAGCCAGGCTAGGAGGGAGGTCTGCGCTTGTCAGGTCCAAGGTCACTGCAGAAACCTGATTACAGAGAGAGGAAATACTCTTGGCAAGGCAGGGAAGCCTGCATCAGCAGCTCATCATTTTCATTCATTCATTTGTTCATTCATTGTTCAACCAATATATTTTTTTTGAGTGGTTACTATGTATGTATGAAGCACTGTTCCAGGCCATGAGAATGCAACAGGGAACAAAGTGGACATAGAGCTGCCTACAGGATGTTTACAGTCTGGGGAAGGAGCTACCGGTCTCCAGAAGGAGGCTTTAGATTTGACTCTGTTTTCTCCTTAGCTATTTCTGATTTGAAGAACATCATAGAACTAAGTTGTTGCAGTCACTTTTTAAAAAAGCAAGGCAGAATGAAATGATTTATCTAAAAATGTTTTAAATATAAAAATGATGTAAAATTAGAGTTAGATTCAATAAAAAACTGAAGGTTAACTTCTTCCCACTGGGGAAGGTGGAAGAAATCTTGCCATGTTAGCCCCACACATCTGCCCATGTGCCCTCTCCCTGTGGCTTCTTGAGCTTTCCACTGGACAAAAATATTCATGTATCTACTGTCTCTGACAGATGATTTGACTTGTGAGCATACCAATCCATCTAGCAAACAATGGGGGGTCACAGGTGACATAGGAGGCCCAGCATTGGGTGTGAGCAGTACAAGGGCATTAATCACAGTTCCTCTTCTCTGGGACTCTGCCTTGTAGAACAGACAAACTTGTGCCCTGACATTACAGGACAAGACATGTGAGTGTTGGAAGGGCAAAGAGAATTGAGGAGGGGGAATTACTCGTGACTGGGGGATCCTGGGCTTCCTTCCTGGGAGATTTGGTATTTGAGTTGAGACTTCAAGCAGGTATAATTCTAAAGCATGAGGATCTGGAGGAGGGGCATCCCACAGGAATCACTCACTGGGTCAGTAAAATGCAAAGCAAGGTGAAACCCAGCAGAGAGCTGCAGAGGTGCAGGTAAGGAGCAGATGGTAACAGGTTTGAAAAAGCAGGCAGCTGCCAGGTGGAGCCCTACACACCAGGCTGAAGAGTTGGAATGTTATTCTGTAGGCACTGGGGAGCCATGGAAGGTTTGTGAGCCTAGGAATGATAAGACCAGGGTACAGTTAAGACAGTGATACAATGCAGCATCAACAGTGAATTGAAAACAGGTAGAGAAAGAGGAAGAGAGGTTGGTTAAGAAGTTATCACAACAGTCCGAGCATGTTGGAAGCAAGATTGTGACAGCGGGAACGAGGAAAAGCAAGCCAAGTCAAATGATGCTGTGCAGGAAGAACCTAGGGACCGGGCAACTGTGGACAGGCTGTGGGAAGGGAGGACAGGTATAAAAGGATGGGCTCCCAGCCCAAGCATCGGCTAGGACAGTGGTTCAGGTGACAGACTGGAGGAGACAGGGGGAAAGATGCCTACGGCAAAGGAAGGCGATAAAGTATGTCTAGACATACTGAGTACCTAACGTCTTAATGCCGAAAAGGGGAACATGAACGTAGAGAAAAGATGTGAGGATGTGGCCATTGCTTATGCTTCTGTAGTTGTTTGCTGGGCAGGCTGCCCACTGCCCACTCCAGGAGGCGCTGTTCTGTTAGGCTTTGATGGGATGGTGCCCTCTGGAGCTGTGCACGCGGAGGCACTGTGTGGGGTGGAAGCCACGTGCTTGTTGAGCTCTTGCGTCCGCTTGGCTGTGACTCATCATGATCTTTTCCTATTGCAGTTATCGCCAGTGTGATCCTTCAGAACGAAAGTTATATGGAAAATCACCACTCTTTGGGCAGTGTTTTGTTCTGGAAAACCCAGGGACCATCAGAGTGGGAGACCCCGTGTACCTGCTGGGCCAGTAATGGGAACTGTATGTCCTGGAGTATTAGACGCCTTTTTAAAATGCCCTCAAAAATGACAACACTTGAAGCATGGTGTTTCAGACCTGAGACCTCAACATTTTTAAAAAAATTTGTGATTTTCACATTTTTCCTCTTTTGGACTTCTTGTGTCTCAATGCTTCAATGTCCCAGTACACAAAGCAAAGGATTATAGTCTCAATAACTTAGTATGACTTCAGTGAGTCACTTAAGTGACAAGATAGGCTTCTGAAACTCCCTGTTTAACTATGATTATGGAGTAGTTCTTTCTCCTGCTTCTCCATTTATCTACCAAGTGTGCAGACTTTCATCCTGTCATTACCACTCGTTAGGGAAAGAGAAGAAGAGAAGGAGGAAGAGTGGGTGGGCCAGAAGAATGTCCTAGAATGTGTTTTTACCCTTGTGCATGAGGCATGCAATGCAAATTAGCTCCCCAGATATGGGTGGAATGTCACTTCCCTTTTCTTCTCCAGCCCTGGGCTAGCTTTTGAGATGGCAGTAAAGACCCGAGCTTCAGGAAGCACTGCAGATACTAATTTTCCATAGATCGTGGATCCGGCGCTGCTGCTTCTCAGACAGCCCTGGAGTTCCTAAAGGTGCTCAGGAGGGTCAGGAGGGTGGTTGTGTAGTCACGGAGGCCTCCTGGATCCTTGCCGTTCCGCTCAGCTCATGCCTGGGTGCACCTTCTCCAGTTCAGGGTGAAAGTTCTGAAGTCTGCAGAGGAGAAGAAAAGTGATTTGGTGATTTGAAATAGATTACTGAAAACCTTTAAAGGGAGGAAACGAAAGCATATGTCAGTTTGTTTAAAACGCAGTATCTATTTTTTTAACTGATTGTATAACACTAAGATCTGATGAAGTATGTCTTTTATTGCCATTTTGTCCTTTGATTGTATTGGGAAGTTGACTAAACTTGAAAAATATTTTAAAAACTGTGAATAAATGGAAGCTACTTTGGTAAGTTTCAGATCTTACTTCTTGGCACAAAGTTAGAGTGTGAAAGCTGATTGAGGCTGGGCAGAAGGGTTCATGCCTGTAACCCCTGCACTTTGGGAGGCCAAGGTGGGAGGATGGCTTGAGCCCAGGAGTTTGAGATCAGCCCAAATGATATAATGGGACCTTCTCTCTACAAAAAAATTTTAAAATGTGCTGGGTGTGGTGGCGCATGCCTGCAGTCCTGGCTGTGGCCACTTGGGAGGATAAGGCAGAAGGACTGGTTGAGCTCAGGAGCAGGAGATTGAGGCTGCAATGAGCTATGATTGCACCAGTACACTCCAGCCTGAGTGACAGAGTGAGAGCCTCTCTCTAAAAAAGAAAAAAGGAAAAAAAGAAAACTGACTGAGGTGAATGGGCAAAGCCGATAATTCTGACACCTGACTGCAGCTGGGTCTTCTGGGCAATGGACCTGCTCACCCGTAGCCTCCCAGGCAAGCACCCACCTTTGAAGGACTATCAAGTCAACGTGCTTTTTACCAAAAGCTGTGCATTTTTCACTTTGGTTTTATAAAAGAGGTCAGCAATCGCTGAAATGTGGCCAAGTTCTGAGGTGAAGCTCTGAGCTAAGAGGTACATGTGCTTGTTTTCTGGTTGGTGAATGACTACAATTTGTTTTCTGCACACTTGGCATCAGGTGAAGAATTACATCAGCTATCCAGAGAACTTGAGCCATCACCTTCCCCAACAAGTCCAGTTGATGATGAAACTATAGATAGATGGAGACAAAGTGACGTGTTCAGCAAGTAGCATTACTAATGGGACCTGGAGGACCCGTGGGACAGTGAGTGTACATGGGATTTAGGAAACCACGTGAACATTGGCTCTCTGGGACTAGCCAATAGGTAGAGAGCAATCAGAAACCCAAGGTTGGATTTGGTGGCTCTTGGTAGGTATTTATAATTAATGGCAAGTGAATGCCTTAGTCCTGAATTTTAACCACTTGTAAGAACAAACAGCTACTTCTCCACGCCTGATCAGTGCCAAAGGTCACACTTCAGGCAGCACCCCTCATTCTCCATGGACAGGCTCTCGGGGTAGCTAGCTCTGCAGGGCAGCTCCCAGATGGAAGGGAGCACCCAGAAACCCTCCTCACTGGGCAGACCTGCCATTCTGTCACACGGTGAGGAAGATTCTTGTTTGAAGAGAGAAGTTCCAGTGACCTCTAGAATCTCAGAGTAGTTGCCAAGCTTTCTGTCAGTGAGATTTAAAGGCCATTTACTTGTGTTTATTTTATACTTAATGAGTTGGTTAATGCCAGAGACAAAGCTGATGTCCCATTTATTTTGGATACTGAGCATTTGCACACTATTCCACTTAAAATGTAGGATTGGGAATGTAGGCCAACCCAGATTTTCAGATCTTACAACAGCGGATGACGGACGTTTGGGGTCAGGACAAAGTTTCTACCTTCGGTGGGTGTCTCCTTCTGTGCAGGGCAGTGGAGAGTCACAACCTCAGAGCTGAAGGTCTTGAAAAGGACAATGTGGGCCAGGCTCCAGAGGGGCTGCCTAAAGGCTTGCTTTTGCAGCTATTCCACAGAAAATGTTAGAAACCTGCAACCGAAAGACCAGAGCAGCAACTTATGCATACGAAGGCAGAAAGAAATCAGGGTGGGCTGATGGAATTCAGGCAGTTGTCCTACAGGGAGACATATTCCTGCTTTCCTTCTCCCTTTACTGATAATAGGGTGGGGTGAGGAGATGAGCTTGTGGAGGTCTGCCAATTTAGTAAGAGTGCATGGGGAGGTCAGGTAAACTGCACTAGCCAAATGGGACTTTGGGAAACCATCTATGAGGCTGTCACCAACAGTGATGGTGAGCTGAAACTCCAGGCAAGTGCTCTGGGCATCCTGAGAGTGTAACAAATTAAAGCAACCCATGATAGTGGAGAACAGATACATTAAAGTCCCTTGAAAGTGACAGAGTGGCTCTCAGACCAGACATTGATTATAGGTGTAATTGGGGTGTTGATAGCACACCCTAACACTGCATTTCCCAATGCCTTATTGGTCCATGGAATTCCGAAAGTTTGCCTTTAGGGATGCTCCTAAAAAGAATTCCATGGACCAGTAAGTTTGGAAAGTCCTCGTTGCCTCATTTCTCTTTAAAGGCAGAAGGCTCTGGAGAGTCCTGCAGGAAGACATCTGTGTTTAATGCCACCCTTCCAAAAGGTCTGTTTTGGACTGTCTTTTGAGAAAGAAAGCTCTGATCTCCAGACAGAGAGTCAGCCAGTCAAGGAATCCCAATTAGCAGGAGAGGTCCACTCATGGGAACACTGAAGAAGTTAAAAGTGTCCCCGTGTGAAGGAGACCTCTCTTGGGATGCTTCCTCTTATCCTCTCCCTTGTCGCTTCTGCTGGGGTAAAAGGATGGAACTGGAACTTGATAGGTTAAAGGAGGTGTGGGGAAATGTCTCTCCGGTTGTGAGCCTTAGGGAGAAGCACTTCTTTCTTTGGGATCATTTTCCACACGTGCATTCCTGGATATCCAATAATGGATCAGGGTGAGGGAAGGTAACCCAGACTCTCTCTAGTCCCACCCTTATAGCAATACCTGTGATGTAAGTTACAACAATACCTGTGATGAAAGTGCTCCAGGATGCGCCATGCAGCAGGGAGGCATGCGCTGTTTCTCTTTCGCTAGCTTTTCCTTTCTATTGCAACTCCTCTCATCTACTGTTGCATCCCATCCTATGAGGCAGAATTACCTCAGGGTCCTATGGCCCTGACCCTACCTACATCTGCACAAGGCACTACTGTGCTTTGCTATCTGTGAGAACAGATGTTGTTTGCTCCACTACTTTCTTTGAAATGGGTGAATGAGTTATGATAATATCTAAAGTTACCCAATTTCAAGCAAGAGGAAGACTCTGGCTTGGTACCACAAATGTTCTTAGAATTGGGACAATAGGAAAGTACCTGAGGCATCCCGTGGTCTCCTCCGATCACACTGTCTTCAAAGGAAGAGGCTCGGGCACAGCTCTGACTATAACCCCTCTCTCCCTCCAAACACAGCTGAGGATTGGGTGCTGGAGCACCTGCTCCCATGCTCTGTGGCCTGGCTGAGAGAGAAGAGTTGCCTTAATTACATTATTATTCTTCCTGGACAGGCTGTAGGTTGTGTAGGGTAACAGAAAGGACTGAGAAGTGACTTCCCATTCAGCTTCTTCCAAGGCCATTTTTGATGGGAAGGTCAAGTTCACTCACATTTGGCTATTTGTTGACCAATCTAATGCATTCACCCCTGGTGGTCCTCAGTCATGCTCCTTTACCTTCGCAGAGCATTCTAGACTGCTCTTCCTCTTACCTTTTTTGTGAAATCCACAACCCCTAGTCCCTCTTCTTCACTGGTGTCTCTTATGCCCTCTACCAATTCCTGACCTAGTACTGGTCCGTCTCCAATCCTGGTGGAACCCTGTGGGAACTAAGTCGAGTCTAATTTCTGTCTCCCTGTTTAGAATTTACTGGGAGTACTGTAAATAAAGTATTGTTGTCATAATTATTTCTGATTAGCATTTTTACACCTAATAAAGTCTCAGAGAGATTGAGTTTATTGGGTCTAGGGGAGGGGCACCTTCCACGACTTGCCCAGCAATTAAAGCCTCTTGTTAGTCCAAGGCCTGGGATGGCCGAGGACAGCTGGAGAGCTCTTCGTTGCAGGCAGCTCTGGTTAACATCAACCAGGAAAGCTCTTTGTAAACACATGAATAATTGATCGTCCAGCGCTCACATAGCTACCGCGGATCTGAGCCCGTATGACTCATTTGCGAGCCATTCCTGTCGTCTGGATGCCATAACATTGGAGGAATGATGATGGTTTCTTGGAGGTTCTTCTGTGGCCAGAGTTGTCAAGACCAAGGCTGTAATGGTTTGTTATGATGACCTTTGTTATTCCATTAGGCTCAATTGCTTTAAAAAATGATGTGTGCATACTTTAGGAACGTTTTTACCCTTTATGTTGACCTGACATCATAGTTTATATTACAAAATGTATTAATGACAGAGGAGTGTTTTCATGTCCCAAGGACAAATTTTAACAACCATAATCTGCCCTTAGTCATCATAAATATAAATGTATTGGTCAAACAGATCTCGTTAATGTGGCCAAGATAAATGCAAGTCTATATTTTAAGGCAGTCGTAGTCCTAGAGAATATATTTAGAGCTTTTTGTGGGGCTATGAGATCTTGTATGTGTGCTATCAAAAGGCTGAGAAAACTAACATGCTCCCCCCTCTGATTTTGCGTTGGACAGATATAAACGTCTTGGGGATGTCGAGTAAGATTATTCACATAGTTTCTGGACACCATTAATGCCTGATGGGGTGAATCTTAGTTCTTAAAGCCGTGTTCTTCTCATTACGCTCACAGGGCTTTTGAAAAGAGAAACAAAATAAAGATTTCAAGTCTTAGCAATGTGCTGCCCAGCCAACATTTTTCTGAGTTATACTGTGTCTTAAATTTCTAATTATATCATTCTCCCCGTTCCCCAATAGCTTGCTTCCTGTGGGACAAGCCCCTTTTCCGCAGATGTATGTTTGACATTTTGCATCATTCCAGTTGGCAAGCCACATGTTGTCAGACAGTGTTCTGGGCATGATCTGGAGGACAGGGTGAGTGCTTTGTTTTCTCTTTGTTATGCCACACTCACAAGTTTGGGTCATTATTCGTGGTGTCCACATTTTAAGCTTCTTAGGGAGAAAATAAATCCTTAAGAAACACTTTATAATAGTGTTTTTATTTTGAGCCATGAAAATGCATTTAAAGCAGTAATGTCTCAAATGCTACTGTCAGAGCAGACTGTTTACAGAAATGAGTTTATTTCCCCCAGATATGGAAAAAAAGAAAGAAAGAAAGAAAACCTCAGTGCCGTAATTAGCCTCTCCAAAGGTTACAGTCACCTGGCAATTAATGAAGAACACTTCAGTTAAAACCATTTACTCTTTTTCCCTTTGAAGAATTTTCTAAAGCACCTTTCTCTTCTGAATCTGCTGTCATTTTTGGCAACACCAAGTATTGGGCTTTAGGAATGAGTTTTGCCTGGATAAATTATCTGTGACTGGGGACTGGGTTATTGTCTAAATTCGTGCCGTGATCATCTGCTGTGTTGGTTGAAAAAAAAAGGAAACAGCCTATGTCCACTGACAGATGTATGGATAAACAAAATGTAGCCTATACATACAATGGAATATTATTCAGCCTTGAAAAAGAATGAAATTCTGACACATGCTATAACATCGATGAACCTGAGGAAATTACGCTAAGTGAAATAAGCCAGTCATATAAGGAAATACTGTATGATTCCACTAATATGAGATACTTAGAGCAGTCAAACTCATAGAAACAGAAAGTAGAATGCTAGTTGCCAGTGGTTGGGGAATGGAGAATGAGGAGTTGTTGTTTCATGGGTATAGAGTTTCAGTTTTGCAAGATGGAAAGAGTTCCAGAGATGGTTTTCAAAACAAAGTGAATGTGCTTAATACTCCTGAACTGTACACTTTAAAAAAAATGGTTATGGTGGCCAAGGCAAGAGGATCACTTGAGGCCAGGAGTTCAAGACCAGCCTGGGCAACATAGTGAGACACTGTGTCTACAAAAAATGAAAATATTAGCCAGGCCTGGTGGTGCATGCCTTTAGCCCTAGCTGCCTGGAAGCCTGAGGTGGGCAGACAGCTTGAGTCAAGGAGTTCATGGTTACAGTAAGCTACTGATCACACCACTATATTCCTGCCTGGATGGTAGAGTGAGGTCCTGTCTTTAAAAGAATAAAAAAAGGGGTGATGGTGGCATATTTTATGTTATGTATATTTTACCACAATTTAAGAAAAATAATTTAAAAAGGGGCAACTCTTCAGAGACTTGGAGTTGCATTAATCCAAACTCTGAAGTCCGTTCCTGGAACGGCATCCTGGGCGGCTGCTGCTGAAGGAAAACCAGCCCCACGCAGCCCATTCAGAACTCTTCTTGCTGACACCAAAAAGAATATGAAATTGCGATTTAATGCTTTTGAACTTGAGAGTGAGATAACTTAAGATTTTAATTTCTCATTTTGCCTTCTTTGGTCCTTAACTTGGAATTTAATTTTGGACTTGAGACTCCTTGGTAACTTGATGTTGAGGAGGTTTATGTTCAAATCTAGAGCCTCTTACTGTGATTTTATTGTCGGGTTACCTTTGTGATATCACTTGATTTTGCTGCACAGTTTCTGATAGGTTAGGTTGGTCAGAGCGATGTCTGGATATAATTTGAGATGGAAAATGAAAAGGATCTGCAATTTTTGTCTTGACTACAGAAAGGCCTTGAAGAACACAATGTACTGTACTGGCCCATCTCAGAACCTCATAGGGCAAAAACACACAGTACCCTTCTAGGAAGTTGTACATGGAGGTGACTGGAGGTGGGGGTAGGAGTTGATTCCCTCTGTGAAGATGCTATCCCTATTGTATATGTATACCTATATATGACTATAGGCGTAATGTTTAACATAATGGACTCAAAGAACAAAAAATTGAGGAATTTGGGGATAGAGATAACTTAGCTATAATAAATGTGTTATAATCACACTTATCCCTAATGTGTCCAAATAAAGAGACATCCCTTAGCCCTTAGTTTTGGCCTCTCTCTGCCTCCTCATACTCTCCTGCTTGGCAGAGATCTGACCGGTATATTTAGAAGTAGTGAGTTTCAGCTCCACTCTTTCTCCTTCTCTTTTCTACTTGGGCTCTTGCTGCCTTTAAGGTGCTGGGACCCAGGTCCCTTTGGTCCAAATGGTGATTTTGGCAGAAAAGACCCTTCTCTAGCTGGGAGATGCCTGCAGTTTCCCAGTTCTGCCTAAGGCTGGGGAGATAAACTCAATGTTAGGATTCAGTATTATTGATAAAACTAGGCTGGAGGATGTAGTTTAGGAATACAAAAGCAGTGGAATTTCTATCAGAAATAAAGCAGATATTTTGATCTCAAAACAAAACAAAATAAAACAAAAACCCACAAACAAAACCCAGTAGGACCACGTTCGAAGTGTACTTTGCATTTGTAAAGTGCCGTAAAGCCCACAGTGCACTTTCATCCCCTCTATGCGATGAGATCTTGCTGACGACCAAGTGAGGTAGGATGGATGTGCAGGTCTTTGGTAAGCTGCTACTGTGTCATCATCACTCTTTTCTTGAATGCATAACGCATGCCACTGAGCTTTGGGGAGGTTGAGTAACTTGTCCGCATTGCAGGTGATGGGCTAGAATTAGAACTCAAGGCTTGTGCTTTCCAGCAATGCTAAAAAATAAGTTGGCAAGAATGAATTCAAAGAGTGGTAGTACCTTCATCTGGAAACTGGGTTGATCCTACAATCTTGTTTTGAAACAATTGCTTATGAGTTAATGAAAGGATCTTTAAGACTGGTGTGTGTATTTGAATCACCTGTGAACCATGGCTAAAGTAGGTTCCTGTGTCAGATTCTCAGATATCTTGATTTAGTAGTTCTGCAATGGAACCCAGACATTCTCATTTTTGTAAAGACTCTAAGCTGTAATAAACTTTTACTTGAGTTTCTGTAGACCAAGTTTCCATCACCCCTACTCACCCCACATTAATGTTGACATTCTTCTTAGTGGTGTGTAAAGAAATACCGGAGTAACAAATTCTGGCTTTCTGAGATAAATGGAACTCATTAGAATACTTCATGGCTAAGCATGGATGTGCTCATTTTGGGTGATGGGGTCACACTGATCCAAACATACCTCCACCAGCTCTCAGGAGACCACAGCCCCACTTTTGGGTGCAGCAGAGGACCATATATGCCCCGAAGGGGAGCAAAGCTCTGAAGACACCAAACCTACAATCTGAGCCTCCATGAAACAGTCAATGACCACATCATTAACAAATCCTGAATTCATCAGCCAAGCAGAGGCAACATTTGGGACTTAACACTTGTGCACAAATCATGTAATAAATGACCATGTGTGCATGTATGTGTGGGGGAGTAAATGAGAAAGCATGTTTTGTAAGAAAATTTAATTTCCTTATAAAAATCAATTAGTGCCTTTTAGTGAATCAACAAATAAGGGTGTCCCAAATACAGCATTAGCAATTTTAAAAGCAAGAGAGTCAATGGTAAAATCATTCTTTCTCTTCCCTCCTTCCTTCCTTCCTTCCTTCCTTCCTTCCTTCCTTCCTTCCTTCCTTCCTTCTTTCCTTCCTTCCCTCCTTCCTCTTTCTTTCATTCTTTCTTTCTAAAAAAAAGGCAAGGTAAAGGTTGGGAATGTTGATGAACATGGCCCTTCTCTAAGCTCAGTGGGAGTCTGTGTGCCAACTGGTTTTTCTCTCTTCCTCCTTCCCAGCCAAGCTTCAGAGGAAACTCTTTTCATGTGAAATGGAAGGGATGAATTTCAAGCTCCACTGGGAGCTTTAAAATCTTAAATTCTTCTTGAAAATAACCTCCCTCTCAGGAGTCCTAGGTCCGAAGAATTGTAAAGCTTTCCCTTAAGCTGTGGAATGGCTCTGTTACTAACTATGATTACTTAAGTCTCAGAATAGAAGGATGTAATAAATCTGACAGTATTTGTTCTGGTTTGCGACGAAGCAAAACTGTATAATATTAAATCAGATGTTGTTATAAACATATGAAATGACGCATTTTTTTTCCAACTTGGGGCATTGTGGCACAAAGCATGCCCCCCAAAAAATTTTTGCATTCTTGGATATCTGCTCTGGTTTCTGCTAGATTTCCTTCTTTCTGAGCACAGATGGCTAAATAAGATTGCTTCTTTTTAGCCATCTGTGTATTCCCTGTGAATTAGCAGGGCTGAGGAGATATATTCTCATTCCTTTGCGTGCTCTCCTCTATGGGGTGGAACTGGAGACTCGAGCAGAGTGTGTGGGTGTCTGTGAGTGTGTGCGTGTGTGGAGGAATGAATGGCGTTCTAGTACCCTGGAATGTTTGGGTTGGAAAGGCTGTTAGATACAAGCTAGTTAACCAACATCCTCATTACCCAGATCATATTTTTAAGCTTAGGTCCAAATGTATGTGAGAGGAAATGCTGGAAAGATCTGGAGGTTGGAAGGGGTTTTGAAAGGGCAGTGAATTCGTCCCTTGCCTTCACTCCTCTTCCCACCTGAGTCCTCAACAAAAGGGACATTTCCCCTCCTTTTAAAGACTTCCTGTGAAAGGGAGTCTTCATGGACTCCCCAGTAAACACCAGGCAGCACAAGGGAGGGGGCTCCGGTGGTGACGGAGTTGGGACGCTTGGGCGCATGGTTGCATAGGCGCAAAGTGTGACCATCCTAGATGGATCTTCCACAATGCCCTGGTGGAAGGGACCAACTGCATCTCCTAAAACTGCCAGGGCAGCTTCCCATGATGCTGGGCTGGGTCCAGGTTTCTAGATTTGGCTGGTGCAAGCTCCTGGTATGCTAGAGAATTGCTGATGAAACAGAAGGGTTGTCAGGCCATGGGACAAACTTACCACTGTCCCCAGGGGTCGCCCTGCCTGGCCTTGTATGCTGACAGTCACGACCCTTTGGACGTCTGGATGTTTGTCTCCGGGTAAGTGGCTGTGTGGCAATTTAGTTTTCCACCTTTAGTTTCCATTTGCTGTACCATGAGCAAAGAACCACAAAGAAGTCCTAACGCACCTAGTGCTAAAAAGTGATCATCCTTGCCCTTGTTTTAGAACTTAGGTACTTTTTTTCTGTAGCTTCCAAATATATTTTTTATAATTAAGGAAGTAAATTTATATTAAGTTTCTTTTCCGAGACAAGGTCTCACTCTGTCACCCAGGCTGGAGTGCTGTGGTGCAACCTCAGCTCACTGCAACCTCTGCCTCCAGGGTTCAAGCCATCCTCCCACCTCAGCCTCCTGAGTAACTGGGACCCAGGCCTGCCTGGCTAAATTTCATATTTTTTGTAGAGCTGAGGTTTTGTTATGTTGCTCAGGCTGTTCTTAAACTCCTTGGCTCAAGTGAGCCACCTACCTTGGTCTCCCAAAATGCTATGGGATTACAGGTGTGAACCACTGCGCCCAGCCTCTATTAAAATTGATATTAATTTTTCAATTAACACTTCTGTTAATTAAAATTGATAAAATTTATATTAAAACTATAGCCTAGAATCTTTACATATGTAAGAATCACCTTTTAAAAAGGTGATTTAGGATATTGATAGCGCCTTATGAATTGGTTAGAACTGTACTGTCTGACATGATAGCCATTAACCATGTGTGGTTGTTGAGTGCTTGACACATGTCAGTACAAATTAAGATGTGCTGTGTATGTAAAATACACACATCCAATTTCAAAGACTCAGTACAAGTGAAAATGTAAGCTATCTTAGTAATCATTTTTTAAAATAATGATTACATGTGAAATGATAATAGTTTGTATAATACTGGGCTAAAGAAAGCATTAGAATTAATTTCATTTGTCTCTTTTCACCTCTTAATGTGGTTACTAAAAAATTTTAAATTACATATGTGAGTTTCATGTAAAGAAGAAAAGATTGGATGGGTGTGGAGGCCTGTAATCCCAGCACATTGGGAGGCTGAGGCGGGTGGATCACCTGAGGTCAGGAGTTCAAGACCAGCCTGGCCAACATGGTGAAACCCCGTCTCAACTAAAAATACAAAAAATTTAGATAGGCGTGGTAGCAGGTGCCTGTAATCCCAGCTACTTTGGGAGGCTGAGGCAGGAGATTCGCTTGAACCCAGGATGTGGAGGTTGCAGTGAGCCGAGATCGCACCATTGCACTCCAGCCTGGGTGACAAGAACAAAACTCTGTCTAAAAAAGAAGAAGAGAAGGTTCGCATTCCCCTTGACAAGGATGGAAGAGGCCCGTGTAACACTCATATAACTTGGGCATTGCCATCTGCTTTGTGGCATTAACCATGGTTTTGAGGATGGAAAATGATTGTGTAGTTGGTACTGGGTTTCCTTTTGTGATGATTAAAATGTTCTGGAACCAGGTAGTGGTGTCAGTTACACAATGTTGTGAAGGTACTACATGCCATGAATAGTCAATTTTATGGTATATGTCTTTTACTGCAGTAAAAACTTACATATGTCTCACATTATATTTCTATTGTGCAATGAGTGTTTGCAGTAAAGAGGTAGAGGGTGTGGTTTTGCTTACAATAGTGTCTCTAGAATGGGGAAGAAATGGAAAGAGACAATGATGGGAGGAAGACTGTGGGAAGGGGTTGGAATTCTTTTCCCTCTCCCTTTGGTAAAAATATGAGCATATATTTAAGTTTCCTGCCTTCTTTGCAGGCTGTCCCTGGGGGCCCTGGCCTCTTGCAGCTCCTGCCTCTTGACAATGCCTTCATCTTGTTGATCTCATCTCACTTTCCTCCACGCTTGGCTGGCTGCCCACCACCGTGTTTCTCTCTGAGATAATTCTGTCTCTGTGATTCCTCCGGTTTATGTGGTGTTGAGGGTTAGGGATCTTGACAGCTATAAGTAACATAGAACACCCAAGACAGGCTCCAGAAGCCTCCCCAACTTCAGGCATTATAGATGAAGAAAAAGGAAAGTCTTCTCTGTGCATTTCTGGAATCAGCTTCTGAAAAGTGACCCCTAGGAGGCAAACCTGATGTGTGGTGCTCGAAGTCGGGACAGTGGTTGCACTGGGTGGGAAGGAGGTGGGCAGTGAGGAGGCCAAGGTGCAGACAAGGGCTCCTGGCCATGGGAAATACTCTGTTATTGATCTGGTGCAGATGACAAGTGTTTGTCCACTTTGTGAAAATGTATTGAGCTCTGACTTGTGTACTTGTCTGAATGTGCATTACGCATCAGTAGGAAGTTAAAAAACAAAGAACACATCATCCTGTAAGCCACATAATTTTTTGAGTGAAAAGCTAACAGCCTGGGGTGAGTGAATGTGGTGGGGTGGGGACATTTTCTGTGAGAATGGCCATCAAGGGTCCCATTCCTGTGGGGACCTGGATTGACAATGCCTGTCCAAGTGCTGGTGAGGAAGGTTCTGGAGGTTAGTCTGATCCCACAATCTGATCCTCAGACTAGAGATTTGTGAGTGGGTGACCTGCCTCGGAAAATTCACCTCAGCACCTCTTATGTCTCTTGGCTCTCCATGTGGGGCTCCATATACACACAAAGCAGAACAGACCAGATTTTTACATTTATCTTTTACTTTTTTTTTAGAGGCAGCGACCTGCTCTGTTGCCCAGGACTGTAGCTGGGACCACAGGGGCACATCACCATGCCTGGCTAAATTTTAACAATTTTTTGTAGCGATGGACTCTCCCTATGTTGGCCAGGCTGGTCTCAAACTTGTGGCCTCAAGCAATTCTCCCATCTCGGCCTCCCAAAGTGCTGGGATCACAGGCATGAGCCATTGTGCCCTGCCTTTAAAAAAAAAATGTAAACTCTTAATCCAAAGTGTTGAGGATGTGAGAGTGAGGGGCTGTTCATCCAGGAGCTGGCTTAGTTGCTGGGTGTAGGTAAGACACTTAAAGAGAGTCACATTCTTGGGAGAAATTAGGATTCTTCCCTTGCTGTAAGAAGACACTGCGAGAAGCAGAGGGTTGGATATGAACAGAGGGACAAGCCAACCAGGCCCTGCTGTTATCACCTACGGAAATCCTGTGTAGCGGTAAATATCATCCTCAGCAAAGCCTAGAGAAGAGATTACAGGGAGCACTGAGGGGCCGGGGATGCTCATGTGGAGGTTATTGGCCAGATAGTGGCCAGGAAACCAGAGACTTGGGGGAGCTCAGTTGAAGGAGCATAGGCGGAAATGGGAGAGAAAAATAAATAAATGAGATAAGCAACTTCATTTGCTTCCTCCCTTATTACTCTTTTGCTTTGTGTCTAGGACTCTTGTCTCCCCTGAGGTTGATCTCTTCTGGGGACAACAGCCCTAGGCTGATTTTGAAAAGCAGGGCCGACTTCTACTTCCTTGTCCTGTACTCATCCCACCTGGTATAATTCACCTTAATGCAATGAGCTTCTACATGTCTGCTGGGCATGCTTCCCAAAGCCAGCCCCTGTGCAGGGTTCAGACCTCTGTCTCTGCCTCTCCAAGTGCCAAGTGCACAAGGCTACATGCGCAGCTGCCCCCTACCTCCCATACAAACCCTGGAGAGACCAAATGTTTGGGGTCACTGTTGGTGGTTAACTGCGTCAAGAGAACTTAGTAACAATGTTGTTGGCATGTGGAGAGATTTTCTTTTTCTTGGATCCCAACTGGAAATTATCAGATTGGCCCCATGGTGACATGCCAATGTCCAGGCCTGCCTGTCTGCTGGAGGGCAATGCTCCAGGTTCCAACATCAACATCAACCAGTTTTTTGAGAAAACTTTGGACCTCATGAGTTGGGCAAGAGGGGCGTGGCAGGTGGAAGGAGGGCAGCCTGTCCGTGCCTCATCTCTGGCTCCACTGGCTCTGTGACTATGCAGGTTTCCTAACTTTTGGAGACCTCTGTTTGGATAATCATAAAATAGGTATGATAGTGCTAATACCTACCTGCCATGTTGTGAAGATCTAATAGCATAATACGTAAAAGCACTGCATGTGTTTGCAAAGTGCCTTCATGTTAGTTATTTGGCGGAGGCTATTAGTCAGTGTGCCATGAGGTGTATGCAAAGTAAGTTGTTACCAGTAACTCAACGAACTCCAGTTTGCACATGGTTTACTTTTACTTAAGAGAATCTTTCCAGGAGAATTAAAATCAATTAACCCCCTCCACTGGCCAAGAGCTTATGCTATAATTATCCAAGATAGAAATAGCTCAACAGAAAACCAAGTCATGTAATTCTGAGCACCTGTTCTTGGGATGTCACCTTAGGGCTTCCATATCTGAAATCATTTTGTTCTCAGTCCACCTGTGTGGCATTTCTGGCCTGCTCAGCCATGCGTCCACAATAATGAGGGGAATGACCCAAGGGGCTCACTTCTTCCAGGCAGTCAATGCCTTTGGTAGTTAGGTTGAGATTGCTTGTTTAAACCTAGGGCAATAAGTCCTCTCTCTGCCAGCCCTGACTCTTCAGGCACAGTCCTTTGAAGATGTGACTTGCCAGGTAGTACTGAGAGGGAAAATAGCCAAGAAATAGCCTTGTTAAAAACTTCTTTTCTGCTTAGCTGCCCTCTGAACAGTCACCATAAAAATTGTGAGGTGCTGGAGGTAGGGATAACCTCACAAAGCCCTTTGCTAAATAGTTAGTGAGATGATACAGTGGGCCAGGCAGACACCACTGTCATGAATGGAGCTTATCATGTAATATGGAAGCCTGGCACAAGCAACCAATTACACAAGTGACAAACGTTTTGAGTGCTGTGAAGCAGAATTGCTGGTTGCCCAGGGAACATTTCAGCAGAGCCTCAGCTCAGGGAAGGTAGGGTGTGGTGGTGCTTAGGGTTGGAGTGGGGCAAGCATTCCAAGCGAAGGGAATAGCACATGCACATGCTATGTTAGTCAGGGTTCTCTAGAGGGACAGAACTAATAGGATAGACGCATAAATGAGGGGAGCTTATTAAGGACTATTGACTTACACGATCGCAAGGTGAAGTCCCACAATAGCCTGTCTGCAAGCTGAACAGCAGGGAAGCCACTTTGAGTCCCCAACCTCAAAAGTAGGGAAGCTGACAGGGCAGTCTTCTGAAGGCCCCAGAGCCCCCGGCAAACCACTGGTGTAAATTCAAGAGTCCAAAAGATGAAGAACTTGGAGTCTGATGTTCGAGGGCAGAAAGCATCCAGCACAGGAGAAAATGAATGTCGGAAGACTCAGCAAGTCTAGTCCTTCTGCGTTCCTCCTCCTGTTTTCATTCTAGCTGCGATGGCAGCTGATTAGATGGTGCCCACCTGGATTGAGGGTAGGTCTCCTCTCCCAGTCCACTGACTCAAATGTTAATCTTCTTTGACAACACCTTCACAGACACACCCAGGAATAATACTTTGCATCCTTCAATCTAATCAAGTTCACACCTAATATTAACTATCACACATGCTCTCCATGGGAAGGAGCATGATGCCTTATATAGTCTGCTACCGCCAGCCCAATCTTACTCCCTCATCCCCAACAGCTTCTTCCCCGGGGACTCTAGAGTTTCTTGACTAGACACATAAGCACAATTAGGCTGTGCTTAATTATAAAGCCAACCCAATTTATACATTTTCTGGTTATGCTTGCCTATTTACAAGTTTTTCTTGTGAAAACTTGTCTATTCTTTTTTGCTGCCCCCTCTCCACCCTAAAAGAGCAACCCTAAGGAAACACCCCCAAAGTTTATTACAGTAATTAGGACTTACACAGATTTGAAGTCTAGAATTTAATGGAGGTTTTTGTAACATTCCTTGGGGACTTGAAGGATATTTTTTTTCCTGCCAGCCACAGAAGTTAGATTATAAAAACATTTCTTTCTTAAAAGAAAAGAAGAAGTCTTCTGAGTTCAAATTTCTAGTTATTCTAGAAGCAGAACACTTGCTCCAACTTTTCGTGTTGCCTCCGCACACCTACCTCTTCTCTCTCATTCCCTTTGTCTTTATTTCTGTGGTGTGGTAATAGGCAAAACAGAGAAGCAATTGGTTTTAATCTTGGATCTTGACCTTGCTGTGTGGCCTCGGCCAAGTCACTTCCCCTCTCTCAGCCTCAGTTTCTTCAAGTATAAAACGAGGGTTTGGATGGATCACAGGCTTCAGGCTTCCTTGCAGATCCCTATGGGTGAACCTCAGCAAACAGGCTGTTCAGTTAGTAGCTTCAAGTCATATGTGAAAAGCCAGAGTTGATTGAAAATATCCCTTCTCAGGAGAGAGACTAGAGGAGAAGCTTCCTCATCGGCAGAGATAACCTTGGCAGGAGCCACTTCAGGTAGCAGTGAAGGATCTCTTCTCCTGCAGGCCAGCCTTCCTCTCTTCAGCTTGGCTCAGTCATGCATTGATTGACATCGCACTTCTACAAGTCCTTCAAACTCCAGGAGTTCTCTCCTAGTTTTCCTAGGTATGCTTGCTATTCCCTACATGGGCTTCCTGTGAGTGTCCAAACCAATAATCAAATGCCTCCAGGACCCATAAGACAAATGAGAAGAGTTTTCTCATTATGACAGGCAGGACCATGGACAACTCAGGACTCCTGCTCGATCGAAGGGGATCTTTGTTCGTCAGCCTTTTTCGGAGAAATGGAATGCACTGGATAGATATATAAGGAGATTATGGGAGTTGACTCATGCAATTATGGGGGTCTAGAAGAGCCACCATCTGCTGTCTGTAAGCTGGAGAAACAGGAAAACCAGTGAAGTAATTAAGTCTGAATCCAAAGGCATAATAATCAGGAGAACTGATGGCGTAAGTTCCAAAGTTCAAAGGGTTGAGAACCAGAAGCTCTGATGTCTAAGGGAAGATAGAATTTACCCTTCCTCTGCCTTTTTGTTTTATTTGAGCCCTCATTGGGCTGAGTGAAGCCTACCCGCATTGGTGAGGATGGATCTTCTTTATGCAGTCTACTGATTCAAACCCATTCCAGAAACACCCCCACAGACACACCCAGAGACGTTGTTTTCCCAGCTGTCTGGTCCCCCTTAGTCCAGTCAAATCCAAACACGAAATTAATCATCATAGGATCTAAGTTCTACTTAGCTCAACCAGTTGAAGTCATTCTGGAATAAGTGCAAAGTATTTCCAGATATTTCTGATCTTACAAGAGAAACTTGAAATTAGCATTTTTAAGTAAAGATGGCTCAATTTTTAAAAAAAGCAAACATGGCATGGGCAAAAGACAGTGGATCAGTGGATCAGATTCAGGCCTGTGGCTGCCGGTTGGCTACCTGTGGGTATAAAAAATCCTGGGTCCTTCCCCATTCTATACTGTATTTACAAAATCTGTAATGCTTAGCCATGCATTCATTCGTTTAACAATGATTTGTCAATTACCACGAGCTGGTATTACATAGGATGCTGGGGAGAATAGGTAACTGTGACGCAACACATGTGTAAATGAGAATGACAGTGCGATATAATCAGTGTCTCCTGGGCCAGGTGTCTCTTTTGTGCCTCCACAGCACCTGTGCACACTTCCATTATGGCCTGTGACATGCTGGCAAGAAATTGATTCATTGGGCTGTGTCTTTTCAGCTGCCTGAAGAGTGAAAATCATATACTTTGGATCTATATGTGCAGCATTGTACACAACTTGACACATCATAGCAGCTCTAAGAAAGCATGTAGGCTGACAACTGAGTAAACAACCCACTGACTGTGCATTGTTCATGGTTGGGAAAGCAAGGGGGGGCGGTCTCTGTGCCCCATCTCTAGCTTTTCCTTAACTCTGGCTTTATAAACCCGTGCATCAAAAAATAAAAGCTAAGGCTCATTGTGTCAAATGAGGCTACTTTATTTCTACCCACTAACTTCCCCACCACCAAGAAAAGGTTAATTTAAAGAAGGAAACTGTAGAAATAAATAGGAATAAAAGCAGTACCTCTGAAAGTCAAGATCATTCGTTCATTAAAAAAAAAAAAATTGAATGCTGGGCATGGTGGCTTATTCCCATAAGCCCAGTACTTTGGGAAGCCAAGGTGGGCGGATCACCTGAGGTCAAGTGTTCGAGACCAGCCTGGCCAACATGATGAAACCCCATCTCTTCTAAAAATACAAAAAAATTAGCCAGGCATGGTGGCGGGTGTCTGTAATCCCAGTTACTCTGGAGGCTGAGGCAGGAGAATTGCTTGAAGTCGGGAGGCAGAGGTTGCAGTGAGCTGAGATTATACCACTGCACTCCAAGCTGGGCAACAAGAGCAAAACTCCATCTCAAAAAAAAAGAAAAAAAATCAAGATAAATAACATACTCTCGTGTAACAGTTGAAAGTCTTAAAGCACAGATTTTAAAAATCAATATTAATGTGAAGAAGTCTCAGTGTAATGGAAAATCCACAGGTTTAGGAATCAGATCACCTGGCTTCTAGTCCACCTCTGCAACCATGAGATCTCAAGTAAACTACTGACTCCATCTGGGCCTCAGTTTCCTCCACTGTAAAGTGACAGGTGATTGGAGGATCTCCAGAGTTACTTCTGGCTTTCATAGACTGTGCATCCTTGCAGCCAGCAACCTCTTCTGAGACCACCTGGCCTGGTAGGAAGAAAAACACAAAGAAATATATGAGTAAACATAAGCCTGCCTCACTCTGGATCAGTGGCCATAACTCTGCTCTCCACAGGACGAAGGAATGAGTAATAGTGCAGTGGAAATCTCATCTACTTCCCTCTTCTTCAAGAACCAAGAGGCTGGTCTAACCATCTTGAAATGCAACATAAAACACAAACAGACCACACTAGAGCCCAGTTCCAGTTTTTAACAGCGCTTTGATGCTTGGCAGATTTCTCTGGGTTTGTTTTTCAGCCTGACACACTGCACCTCTCCATTCACTCTGCAGCATTCTCTAACTGGGACGTCAGAAACCCATTAGGAAAAGGAGTCAGGGTGTGGAGTGAGGGGAGGTTTGGAAGAAAGGCTGGGAAATGCTCCCTCACGGGAGGGGAAATCTGGCACCATCGATAAGTCAGTAAAATTCTTTTCTTCTGGGACTAAATACTCACACGACGTACTATATTTATCACTCAGTGAATCTCATTAATTGTCTTATTCAGAATTTCCACTTCCTATTGTTGACTTCTTTCGACCCATGACCTGTCATATTTCTTATATCTAGTATATTGAATTTCGACTATTAGCAGTCATTTATTAAAAACAAAACCACAGAAAACCAGGCAGACATAACTTGATTAATAACAAGTCTTATACTTCTTTCAGGTCAGGGAAGTTGGAAAATTGCTAATGAGTCTTCTGTACCTTTTAAAGAGATGCTTTACAGTAATCCCACAATTAGAAGTTTCCTATATCAGGTAGAAATTAAATGCTTGGAAAGCTTCTATTTTCTTTTCTTTTTTTTTTTTTTTTTTTTT
>NW_016107357.1:4073003-4095656 GCF_001604975.1 Cebus imitator
GGGTTTCACCATGTTGACCAGGATGGTCTCGATCTCTTGACCTCGTGATCCACCCGCCTCGGCCTCCCAGAGTGCTGGGATTACAGGCGTGAGCCGCGCCCGGCCCTATTTTCATAAAAGGTGGTGAACTTGCACATAATATTGGCTTCCTCCCAAGGCCCAATCTTGAAGTGAGAGGAAGCTGCCAGATCCTGAAAACTAAGAGAAAATCTGCAGAGATTTTCATGGTGAGGGTGGGAAGACATGGTAAGGGTGAGAGTGGGAGAGGGCAAAGTGTCACAGACACTTTGAGTGTGATGAGTAATTTTATGTCAGCTTGATTGGACCATGGATGCCCTGACATTTGATCAAACATTATCCTGGGTTGTTTGTGAGCATGTTTCTGGATAAGGTTGGCATTTGAATTGGTAGACTTACTCAGACTACCAAATTGAAGATCCTTCCTTGCCTGTGGCTTGGTAGAGGGGCGGTAAAGGGTATTTTAACTTAGGGGTAGTTCCTGCTCTGAGTGGTTACAGCTGGTCCTCGGGAAGAACAAAGCTAAAGCTGCCTTTTGTCTGTTATTTTATTTTTTTGAGGTTTAAATAAAGTTTACTAATTTTGACCAAAAAAAAAAAAAAAAAAAAAAAGCAGATTGCCTTCCCTAATACGGGTGGGCCTCACCTAATCAGTTGAAGGCTTGGCTAGAACAAAACGACCTAGTAAGAGGAAAATTCTTCTGCTCGACTGTTTGAGCAGGAACATCGGCCTTCTTCTACCTTTGAATTTGAATAAAAACGTTGGTTCTTCCTGGGCTTTGAGCCTGCAGCTTTCAGACTGAAACTTTTGCCATCAGCTTTCCTGGTTCTCAGGTCTTTGGACTCAGACTGGAATGACGCTTTGGATTTCCTGCATCTTCAGTTGCTGACTGCTGACCTTGGGACTTCTTGGCCAGCCTCCATAATCCTGTGAGCCAATTAGTCTCCTGTTGGTTTTGTTTCTTTGGAGAACCTTGACCAACACATTAGGGTTGTGTCTGGAAAGTGCTTGCCAGTTGGTTTCTTTCTTTCCTTCATATTTATTTGGGTGGATCACTGCCCACCACATGGACCCTATAGGACAGGAAAATAGTTGTGTTTCTCAAAGGCAACAGAATAAGATTCTCGATCCTGACTAGGATAGTAAATAGAGGATTGCTGGACAGGCCACTCTGAGTATTCCCCTACCAAAACGTTTGTTTTATAAATGTAAAACACTCCATTTTACCTCCTCTGCTGGTTACTTACCTCTTTGCATGCTTTTTCTTGCAGTCATTCTAGGGATTACATATACACCCCTAACTTATCATTTAGAGCTAATATTGCATGAAATAGAAGAGCAATATGAACTATAAGAGCAATGTCCTGCTGGTGCTTTGGACTTAGAGATTACCACAGAGAAACGCAGCCTCTGAAGAGAGCAGTGCCTGCGTGGATGTTCTGGGCACTACTATGTAGGTAGGAATGACAGCAGAATGCAACATCACCTTGAAGTGCCTAGAGGCATGCTCCTCTCCCAACTCACTTGGAGTCTATGCAATCTAGGTGTTTGACTCTCCTCCAAGGTATGTACTAGCAGTAAAGGTAGCTGATAAGCTTTCAGAAGGGAAAAAAAAAAAAAAAGAATTCTGAGGAACACAAACATCACTAAAGAAAGGCCAAAAATGGAACAACATATACCAGAGGAAGCAGAGTTAATGGTCTGGGAAGAACAGGAATATAAATAAATGTAATAAATATCTTCAAAGTTCTAATAAAGGATGTTGGAAACATGAAGCAGATATAAATTACGAATATGAGCCAAATGGAAATACAGGATAGGAGAAATATAATAGTTGAAATAAACAGTTCAGTGGGCTGAAAGTATTTTTTCTTCCTTTCATTTCTTTAAAATATGTGACTGTTTAAAGCAAAAAATTAGAGTACTTTTGGGGTTTATAATGTATTGAGATATATGTATGTAACAATAGCACAAAGGCTGGGAGTGGACAAATGGAATTATACTGTCGTAATGCTCTTATATTTCATCCAATATTAGCTCTTAGTGATAAGCTAAGGATGCGTATGCAATCCCTAAAAGAACTTCTAAAAAAAATGCAAAGAGGTGAAGCTAAGTAGCCAGTAGAGAAGCCAAAATGAAATGCTAAAAAATATTCAGTCAGTCGGGTGCAGTGGCTCATGCCTATAATCCCAGCACTTTGGGAGGCCATATAAAGCCCAGGTTTCTAGTTTATAAAACTGGAAAAAGAAGAGCAATTAAACCCAGAGTAAATATAAAGAGAAAAATGCTAAGGATAAGAGAAGAAATCAATCACATAGAAAATAGAAAAATAATAGCGACAATTAACAAAATAAAAAATTGGTTATTTTGAAAGATTAATGAAGTAAAACATATGTCCACCAAAGACTTTACAAGAATGTTTATAGCAACTTTATTCATAATAGACAATGACTGGAAACAAATGTCTATGAATAGAAGAATAGATAGATCAATGTGGTGTAGTCATACAATGGTGTATGATTGAACAATACAAAGGAAAGAACTGTTAGGCACACAATGACATGGATCAATCTCAGACATGCTGAGCAAGAAAGCCAAAACAAAAACGAGTAGATACTTTACGATCCCATTTATACGAGGCCAAGAACAGGCAAACAGACACAAATCTATGGTGAAAAAATAAAATCAGAGAAACGGCTGCTAGTGGTGGGAAGGTGGTTGACAAAAGAACTTTCTGGGATCATGGAAATGTTTTATAACTTGTTAGCTGTGTAGTTGGATGGGTGAATTCATTTACCACTACTCATCAAACTGCACACTTAAGATCTGTGCGTTTCACTTCTGAAAATTGTATATGAAAAAGAACTGTAAGCAAACATTAAACTTAGTTATGAAGTTTGCTTATTGAAGTAGTAATGGTTAGTAAAAGAGTAAAAATATTGAGGATAATGGGAGCCAGATTTCCCATTGTTGGAGTTACAAATAAAGCAAGAAGCAAGAGTAGAATGTACCCTTATTATTGAATTGAGATTAGAGGTATCAGTCTGAACATCCTTATGATAAAGTACATGATATATTATATATATTTCCTAGCCACTGTCCTCTGAGAAGACCTAGAAGCCATGACACATTGATGGCAATGATACATCAATGGCAATCTGATGCCCAGATCATGGTTTCTAAATACCACCTTCCATTAAAAGAAATCAAGTTCTTTGGAGAGAAGGCTGATTCCAGGGCTGGGGCAAAAGTCAGCAGTGAGCCTAGAACATCTTGTTCACGCCAGAAAGTCAGGAAGTGCTCATTCAGTAACGAGGGTATGTTACAACCATATTGGAGCCAGTCTGAAGTGACTGTCACTGGCCAAATCTATTATAATTTTATAATTGAGTAGTAATAAATTAAACTCATTCCACAAAATGAAAATCCATCAATTCATATTTTTATTAGTCAATGAATAAATAAATAAATATGGGTAAAGAAAAGCTCTTCCTTTGTAATGATAAGCTCTTCTATTGTAATAGAAGGAATGATGGAGTTAGAAAGTAATCAATGGGTGCTAAAACTAAAAAGTGGAAATTTAGGGAAGAAAAGAATATTTACATTGTCTCAAAGGATCTTGCAAAATATTACTTATTAGTTACAAAGGCGAAAATACTACCCTTACAGTGGAGAAATATGGCAATTGTCACCTTACATCAAGAAACTTTAGACAAACCCAAATTGAAGAATATTCTACAAAATAACTGATCTGTCCTCTTCAGAAGAGTCAAGGTTAAGAAAAAAGGCTGAGAAACTGCTCCAAATTAAAGGAGGTTAAAGAGATAAGCCAACACTGTACAGTGTATGATCCTCGACTGGATACTGGTTTGGGAGAGCAGAATAGCTCTGTGCCCAGTGCTGGGACAAACGGTACCATTTGAATATGCAATGTAGATAGATTACATAACAGTATCGTATTATGTCAGTGTTAAGTATCCTGATTTTGATAATGGAACTGTGATATATAAAATAATGTTTGTGTTTTTAAGGAAATAAACATTGAAAATTTAGGAATAAATGGGCTGATATCTCCAGCTTACTCTGATTAAAAGGGTATACATATAAATAGATACAAATAGAAAATAATGAAGCAAATGGGGCAAGATATTAAACGATTAATAAATCTGGGTAAAAAGTATATGGGCATTTCTTGCACTATTCTTTCAACTTTTCTTTAAATTTGAAATTGTATCAAAATTATAAGTTACCAACAAAATCCCTGGGGAAAGGATTGTTTAGTAGAGGCAATTGAAATAGTGAGGAATTGGCCTGGTGCAGTGGCTCATGCCTGTAATCTCAGCACTTTGGGAGGCTGAGGCATGCGGATCATGAGGTCAGAAGTTCGAGACCAGCCTGGCCAACATGGTAAAACCCCGTCTCTACTAAAAAAACAAAAATTAGCCAGATGTGCTGGCACATGCCTGTAATCCCAGCTACTCGGGAGGCTGAAGCAGGAGAATCACTTGAACCCAGGAGGCAGAGGTTGCGGTGAGCTGAGATTGCGCCATTGCACTCTAGCCTGAGTGACAGAGCAAGACTCTGTCTCAAGAAAAAAAAAAAAAAAAAGAAATAGTGAGGAGTTAAAGGCAACCATAAGTCTCTTCCCAAGGAACAGGTAGTTATAAGATGCCAGAAACAAATAATGGAATACAATGCAGGAGTCAGAATTTTTAAATTTATCAATCAATCAATCAATCAGTCATCTATCTTATTTATCAATCAATCTATAAAAGACAACATGACTAAATCTCGAAAATATCTTTTTGCATAAAAAAGTAATGAATAGAATGAGATACACAGATAAATACTATTTGTGTAAATTAAACGCATATATGCAATAATATGATATTTACAGGTATGCACCTAACTAAGAACACAAATTAGATACCCAGGAGTGGGTGCTTATGGGAGAGAAATGAAAGACAGTCAGGCTGGAAGAATAAAAGGAGAAAATAATAAAGTAAAGTAACATAAGAAAGGAGCCTTGCCAGGGATGATGATGACATGACATGGACTGAAAATATGATTGAATGCTTGCCACTGGTGTCCCCGAAATAGGAGTTGATGAGAGAAAGGAAACATAATGTGGAGTCCCTTTCAAGATGCCCCTTAGACTCAGGTTTTTATCTGATCCATTCATAAAACACAAACATGCCTGTGCACTAGGCACCTTGCTAGATGCTGGGAAAATATTTTGAACAAAATAGGAACTAGGAACTTCCTCTGTCCTCACCTTATAGTCCAGGAAACTAGCCCCAGTGAGTGAGTGTTCGTATGTCATTGGAGAAGGCCACGGATGGTATCTGAGATGAGGAAAGTCCAGAATAGCTACTTGTTGCTGAGTTTGCACAATATTAATTCTGCTTCTATGAACGAATCACAGGAAGCCACTTTACCATTTCCCTTCAATTTATGCCTCCTTGCCGTTTGGAGAATTTCCTTTAATTCTTGTACTCTGTAATGTATTAGCAATTTTGCTTTGACTAACTCGATCTGTTAAACTAGCCCTATGTACTGCTAAGAGTAATCCTCACAGTTGTGAAGTCTGTCCATACCATTCCCTGGTCCCTCGTGACTGTCCTTTTCTGTAGTACCTGGTGGATATGTCAGGCCCTTCCTACAAAAAATGTATGCTCTTTCTGCTCCCCTCAGGCCTATCATAATACTTTGCATTTGTTACACTCTCAGTTATATCACGTTAAGATTTGTAAAAATACTTAACAATTTTTTTTCTTCTAGAGTACAATCAGTGCTATTGTACTCTAGAAGAAAAAAAATTGTTAGCCATCTTTACAAATCTTAACATGAATTACTATACGTTTTCTTCAGTCATCAGCAGGTCAGGATCCAACTAATGAGAAATATATTTTCCCACAGATGGTCTAGGACGCAAACCACATTGTTCGTACTTTTGAAAAACATAAAGAAACAATAAAAATAAGATATTGTGAGAGCTTTGAAGTGCACGGGGCACAATGGCAGGTTCCTTTGTTGAGCAGCGGATTTTCCTTATGCCACTCAGCTAGATTCTTATCAAACATTTCTGAGCAGGAGACAATGAAAATGACCCAGCATGAGTAAAAGAACAGATGAGAAATGTGCTGTGATAAAGGCTGAAAAGGAGGCAGGCAAGTGCCTGGGTCCTCATTGAAAACAAATAGCCCGAGGTGGGGAGAGAGGCTCTGCTTTATCTTTGGCATTCTTTTTATAGCTCCGATCCAGAATTGTTTTCCCTTGAAAATGAATGGAGTGCCAGGGAGAGCTGCTTGATCTTATTCTCTGGACTTTTCATTGCACTGTGCAGCCATTTTAATGAGTTATTTCTCACAGTCGCCCTACTAGGCAGGTCATCATCAATATCCTTGCTTTCCAGGCAAAGCCTAAGTGAGGCAAGGGCTGAGGGGTGATTCAGTAATGGGTTTTAATTATGTGAGGGTCATGTGGCTGAGGATGGGGAGCAGCTGTTTCGGGGAGCCTTTCCTGAGTTCAGAGGAGAAGGTATGAGCAGAGCTGGGCAGGGGCAATGTTAGCGTAAAAGCAGTTCTGGCCCAGGAGACTTCCCTGCCTTATCATGAAGGTTTCTGAGAACAGGAATCTGGCTTCTGCCTCTTGGTTTGTACCACCAAAGCATCTGCTAGATACTGTAGATGTACATCTCCCAGAAAATAAATGCTCAGTTGGTCGATTGATGAATGAGATGAACAACTCTTTATGTAGGGCTATTTCAACCAAAGCTAGGGACAGATTGATCTGGTTCGACTTGATTTACCAGGAAGAAAAGAGCAAATGATCCTACGAGATCACTGCCATTTCTTGGGGTACATAAGTAGCACCTAGCTGCCATGATCTCTGTTCAATTTAATTAAAAATTTAGTCAAGTTAATGCTTTTGATCATCTAACTACATGGAAGGTGATGGACAAGGCTCTGGGTGGATTGCAGAAATCAATTATGGTTCCAGCCTCATAAAGTGAAAGGTAGAATGGGAGAGAAAGGAATGCATACAACTTCTTACAATACAGGTACCTGAGACTGTGAGAAGTGCTATCTTAGAAATCCAGCCAGTCCATGAGACTATGGAAGGGGTAGTGAAGAATTCCAGTTCGGGAACTGGGAGTGAAGGGATAGCAACAGCACAAATTAACATTACTGTGTGCCATGGAGATAAGGGCGTTACTTGAATTGTTTTATTTAATACTTACAACTGTACACACCAAGTGCGAATGCGATCTTCATTTTATTCATGATCATATGGAATCAGAGAGCAGTTAAGTAACATACTAGCATGCATCAGAGGCAGAATTGAAATAAGGCTGTCCAATAGCACTTATGCTGTTTTAAAGAAAATTTATGGATTTAGTACATGTTATAGTCCAGTCTCTGGGTTAGTGTTTTATATAGATTATTTATTTACTTCTATAAATAACTCTAAAAATTATATTATCATCTCCCTTTGACACATCTGAGATTCAAAGAGCTTAAATGACTTGACCAAGTTACATGGCTAATAAATACCAAAAGGCGTTTGCTTTCCTGACCAGACTGGTGTGGCATCATACTGTGTCATTTCTATTCTCCACAAGGCTGCCTCAGGTAGAAAACAGCCAATGCTTCCTCAGGACCTCAGGAATTGCAGGCGACCAGCCACATCCAGCTGAAGGCAATTGAGAGATCTCAGGCACGGTCTCTGAAAAGCCTTCAGCCCCCTGTAGGTTCGAGCCCACAGATAAACTGCCATCTGGAGCCCAGCAGCATCAGCAGATTCAGGGAGAGCTTTCAGCCTTTCGGAACTGGTCGAATTGTCCACACGGTGGCTGTATGGGTCATCTATTGCAGTGTAACAAATTATAGCAAGTTTAGTGGTGTAAAACAACATATATTACTATCTCATGGTTTCAGCATTCAAGCCTCTGGGCATGGCTTAACTAGGTCCTCTGCTCAGAGTCTCACAAGGCACAAAGTGTTGGCCAGCTACATTCTCATCTGGAGCTTGGGCTCCACTTCTAAGCTCATATAAGGTGTTGGCGGAATTCAATTCCTCCCAATGGTAGGACTGAGGTCCTCAACTCCTAGATGCTGCTTCCCTCCAGAGGCAATTGACAACATGGCTGTTTGCTTTTTAAAAGCCCGCAGGAGAGCGTCTGTTATGGACTGAATGTTTGTGTTCTCCCCCAGATCTGTATGTTGAAATCCTAACACTCAATGTAATTGTATTAGGAAAAGGGGGCTTTGAGAGGTTATTAGGCCATGAGCATGGAGCCCTCATTAATGGGATTAGTGCCTCTATAAAAGGGGCTCCAGAGAGCTCTTTAGTTCTCTTTCTGCCATTGGAGAAGGCAGCTGTCTACAAAACAGGAAGAGAGCCTGCACTAGAACCTAACCATGCCCGCAGTCTCACTTTGGACTTCCATCCTCTAGAACTGTGAGAAATGTTTCTGTTGTTTAAAAGCCACTCTGTCTGTGGTACTTCGCTATAGCAGCTCCAAGGGACTAAGGCAGTGCCTCTTTCCTGATGAAAAGAGGCATGCCTCCTTTAAGGACTTTCATTTGATTAAGTCAAACCCTTGCAAGATAATGTCTTTTTTGGTTCACTCATAACCTCAATTTGGGACCTCAATTACATCTGCAAAATCTCTTCATTTTTGCTATATAAGGTAGACTAATCACAGGAATGATATCCCACTCTATTCACAAGACTTGCCCACACTCATAGGGAGGGAAAATATACAGCAAGTACACCATGGAGCAAGAATTTGAGGATTGCTTTAGAATTCTGCCTGCCATGTGAAAGTCATTCCTAGCATTATGGATGCTTTGGTCTCCTTCAGGTTAAAACAGGACTTCCTTATCTAGGCAGAGCCAGAGAAGAGTCTACTATATATGAGCCACATGTGTTTTGGAATTGTCTGTCTCCATTTCTTCTTGTACAGGGCTCACACACCACCCATCAGTGAGTTTTGGCCATGGGTCAGCATTTCTGATGAAAGATTTCATGGGAAAAAGGTGACATTTATGTCTAAAGTTGATTTGGTAGTTAGCTTTGGTGATTATCTTTTAATTATCTCTGCTTCCCCTCTCCCCCATTGTTGTTGGGTCAAGACGTGGTTGTGCATATTATTTATTGAAAGAGCTAAAGGGGAAAAGGCCAAGGCTAAAGCCTAATAACTAAGAGGAAACAAGTCAGAAGACATCTAAATGTCAATTGATGGAATTAGCTTCTTGACTTGATCATATCTTTAAATGGTCTTGGGAAACATTTAAATTCAATGAAGGAACTGTTATAAATACAATTTAATTGCTTTTTCGAGGATTGTCTATTGAGACCCCACCTTAGGTTTTGTTTTGTCTTGTTCTGTTTACCATTTTCTTGCATGCACACTTAGCCCCAAAGGGACTGGACAATAAAATAAGGCTAAGCCTGCAACATTAAGCACATTTGTAAGAAAGCAATGTAGGGAAAGCAATTTTCAGTCTCATTCAAAAGTGCCAACATTTCAATATTCCTAGACATTTCTTGCAGTAGCATTGCCAAAACAGAGACAACTTTTGTTCTATAGTCAACTCTGATGGCGAGCCAGCTTTTACTGAATCAGAAAGCCAAAAGCCCAAAACTCCCACCACAACTCTGATTAAAATCTGATCCTTAGAACGTCATTAAGACTGAAGACATGTTTTTTTTTCTACCATCCTCAACCGCTTTATTGATTAACTCTGCTCAGAACACAACCAGCTCACAAAGACTCAGCTCCTAGAATTAGGTGAGAAAAGTTTTTACTAGAAAGAAGTGCAGAGGGATTTTTGTTGACTTGACATCTGGTGCCCAGACTGGGACCACTGTGAGCCTGGAATATTCTTTCAGTCTTCCTGTCCTCATTATCCACTCATTTAAAACAGCCTCAAACTTGAAAGTCCTGATGACCTCAAATATCTTCCTGGGTCTGTAATGAAGATGCTTACAAATATTACAAAAGATTTATCATTTTAGTGTGAAATTCTCTGATACCAGCAGGGAGTTTTTAAACACAACTGGCAACAAGAAGCATATGGTCAGAGATTCAAGTTACTGCTTTCTTTCTTTCTTTTTTTTTTAATTGTTGTCTGCCAAGGACAATATATTTTTTTCCCTTCTTCAAAATAAACATTGCGCAGGAATGTGCCTCAGCAAATGGCTGGGGCTCTATTATATTTCATACAGCTTTCTAAACAATTTTCAACCCTGGGCTGGCCTGGTGTCAAACAGAAGGCAACCAACAATAGCAAAATCCCATTAAAGCCAAGAAGGTTCCTTCCTGAGGTGAGCCTGGCCAGAAATAGTCATCTTGGCTCATTCTCCAGTTTGGCACCGGGGACTAATAATGCACGGTCTCCTAATGGAAATTATCTAATTTCATCCAAGAGCTCCTCCAGAGAGAGCCGGGCTGACGCACTAACAGTCAATATAACAACATTCTTCTTGAAGTGCTGAACAATAGGCCTTTGGAGAGACTGTGATAAACCACGTCAGACTCCGGACAAACACGAGTGTAAAAATAGGCATCAGAGGCATTGATACAGCCACCTAATTTCTCAGGAGGGAGGCCCACAGAGGAGGGGTTGTTCAGAATGCTTGTTGAGAATACTTCCTTAGAATTAGTGGGAGAAGGATAGTGAAGAAAGAAAGAGAAGAGATGGGGAGAGAGATTTAAAGAAAACTGAGTAAGATCAAGAATGGGGAAAAATAAGAAAATGATAAATGAAAGAGAGGAGCTAATTCTTCATCTGTGGTACAACTGTCCACGGTCAGCTGATAAAAATCAAACTTGGGGTGTGATTCCCATTAACATCATGGGGTTGTTTTCCAAATGCTATGTGCAAAGAAGAGTCAGCAGGAAATAATGCTTTATTTAAGGATATATGTATAACTAACATGTGTATATAGGAGTTCTGTGAATTTACCACGTTTCTAAGACCAATAGGATCATCCTGAGGGATACATTTGGTTTTATGTTTCCTCATGTTATTACCTGTTTTCTGAATATTTTTAGCCTCTAAATTTTAAGTTCTCAAGAGTAGGAACTGGCTTGTGTCTATAATGATTACCATATCAAGGCATTAAGTATCAGTCCAAACTGTTGATTGGTTGATTGATTTGTTGAACCTAACAGTCTTGAAATATCAGAAAGTCTCTCATGAGTGGGTATTTCAAGAAATAAATTTCTTCAAAATGGGTAATTTCGGGCTCAAATCCATGTCAACACTTCCCTGATTCCACACCCACTATCCCCTTCCGACTTCCCTTCACCACAGACAAGCTAGAAAATGGCCCAGGTTCTGGAATACAGAATGGCTTCCCTAGACCACAGGGCCTAAGATAGACCACAAGACATTCTCCTTGGGCCCAACCTGTGAATTTGCAACTCTGGCTGATGCGAGAGAATGTACTCTAAGCTGCATTCATACCACTGGAATAATATTCACAGTCTGAATCAAGATGGTGGCTCAAGCACATGTCTGCTTTTCCTGCCCAAATCCCAATCCTGATATTTATTCAATGTGTGGTTAACACTTGTGTCTGGGGAGGGAAATTTTGTGGTTGGGGAATACCAGAGTGAAAAGGCAACTTCTTTAAATATGATTTTACATTTTCAAGATTGAACTCTGTGACTATAGCACTATTCAAAAGTTTAAAATTAAGTTTAAATGAGCTAATATTAGAGTATTAATATAAAATAAAATGGAATTTAAGCTCAAATGCATAAAAGGAAAAATGAGATATATTTATATTGATTAAAAGTATAGTTACTTAACTTCATGAATCTAACAACTTCAAAATATACAAAACCGATAGAAATATAAGGAGAACGTAATGATTCATAAAAAATAAGACTAAATACACAAAAAGAAGATATTATATTGTAATAGCATTTGCATAAGATACACATAGATATATGTAAAACTTGGTTTTCAACAGAGATAACACATTTAAAAAATATAGAAATTTACAAAATCAGTTTATACGTTGAGCCACAGAGAAAATATCAAAAATTCTAAAGGAAATGGGGTCATATGAGTTGCATTCTCTGAGTGCGATGCAATAAAAATGGAAATTAACAGAAGTACTAGCCACATAAACACACACATATAAATCTGTCCACTTGGAAGTATAAAATATCCCTCTACGTTCTTGGGTATAAAAGCAAAGCAAAACTATTTAGAAATAAATTATGAGAACTCTTATCAAAACAAATGGGACATAGGCAAAACAATACTCAGATGAAATTTTGTAGTTTTAAAATGCGTTTTTCTTAGAACATAAAGGATTGAAAAATAATCAAAGCATTCAACTTAGGAATAATAACAATAGTAAACAAAATTAATAAAGATAAAACGAGAAAATAAAATAGAAAATATTAATGTGCACATATATTAAACCATTTTAAAAAGCAAATATTGTGTGTCCTTGGGATTTCTTTCGTAGACTACATTATACTGGATAGGTGTTGTCAAATATTTATTTAAATAAAGTATTGGCCAGGTGTAGTGGTTCACACCTGTAATTCCAGTGCTTTGGGAGACCAAGGCGGGTGGATCTTCTGAGGTCAAGAGTTCAAGACCAGCCTGGCCAACGTGATGCAACCCTGTCTCTACTAAAAATACAAAAATTAGCCTGATACGGTGGTGCAGCCTGTAATCCCAGCTACTCGGGAGTCTGAGGCAGGAAAATCACTGGAACCTGGCGGTCAGAGGCTGCAGTGAGTTGAGATTGTGTAACTGCACTCCAGCCTGGGCAACAGAATGAGAATTCATCTCAAAAATTAGAAAATAATAATAATAACAAAAATAAGAAAGTATCAGTAAAGATGATTTCTAGTATGTTTGCATAAAATATTGCTAGGATTAAATTACAACACAAGTAAAGGATTTGATGCAGTGCTCGTACTGGAATTATTACTGTTTAGCTGCTATTATTACCATTAATTTTATTTTTGTGACAGGGAAATCACAAAAGTAGTTCACTTTAGTGTTAACATTTTTTAAAAAAGGTTTACTGGAATGAAATCTGCTTTCATATTATCTTCCTCTCGTTTGTTCCTTATTCTTTGTTTTCAACCATTAATCAACCTCTCTTCATCTCCTCCTTACTCACTACCCTTCCCAGCCTCTGGTAACCACCAATTTGCTCTCTATCTTTATGAAATTCACTGTTTTAGCTCCCACATATGAATGAGAGCATGTGATATTTGTCTTTCTGTGCTTGACTTACTTCATTCACATAATGACCTTCAGTTCCATCCATGTTGCTGCAAATGACAGAATTTCATTCTTTTTATGGCTGAATAGCATTCCACTGCTTATATATACACCACATTTTCTTTATCCATTCATCCACTGATGGACTGACTTAGGTTATTCCATATTTTGGTTATTGTGAATAATGCTGTAATAGACATAGGAGTGCAAACATCTCTTCAATATACTGATTTCCTTTCTTTTAGGCATATACCCAGTAGTGGAATTGCTGTATCATATGGTAGTTCTATTTTTAGTTTTTTGAAGAACTCCATGCAATTGTTATACTGGCTGTACTAATTTACATTCCTAAACACAGTGTACAAGAGTTCCCATTTCTCTACTTCCTTGTTGGCATTCATTATTCCTCATATTTTTGATAAAATCCATTTTAACTGGGGTGAAATGATATCATATTGTGGTTTTCGTTTGCATTTCTCTGATAATTAGTGATGTTGAGCATTTTTCATATACCTGTTGGCCATTTGTATATTTTCTTTTGAGATATTTGTATGTAAGTCTTTTACCCATTTAAAAATTGGATTATTTGTTTTTTTGCTATTGTGTAGTTTGAGGTTTTTATATATTCCGGCTATTCATCCCTTGTCAGATGAATAGTTAGCAAATATTTTCTCTCCTTCTATGGATTATGTCTTCATTTTGTTGAGGATTTCCTTTGCTGTGCAGAAGCTTTTTAGCTTGATAATCCTATCTGTTGATTTTTGCTTTAGCTGCCTGTGCTTTTGAGGTCTTATACAAATAATCTTTGCCCAGACCAATGCCCTGGAGCATTTCCACAATATTTACTTCTAATAGTTTTATAGTTTCAGGTCTTAGATTTAAGTAGTTAATTTATTTTGTTTGAGTTTTGTAGATGGGAAGAGATAGGATCTAGTCTTTTTCTTCTACATATGGTTATTCAGTTTTCCCAGCATCATATATTGAAGAAACTGTCCTTGCCTCATGGCATGTTCTGGGTACCTTTGTTGAAAATGAGTTGGTTATAAATGTGTGAATTTATATCTAGGTTCTTTATTCTGTTCCATTGGCCTACATATCTGTTTTTATGCCAATACCCTGATAATTTGCTTACTATAGCACTGTAGTATATTTTGAAGTCAGATAGTGTAACGCTTCCAGCTTTCTTTTTTTTTCACTTAGAATTGCTTTGGGTATTGGGGTCTTCTGTGGTTCCTTATATATTTTAGGATTCTTTTCTCTATTTTTGTAATATCAATGGTATTTTGACAGGGATTGCATTGAATTGGTAAATCACTTTGAGTAAAATAGTCATTTTAACAATATTAATTCTTCCAGTCCTTGAACTGGAATGTCTTTCCATTTTTGCATTTCCTTTTCAATTTCTTTCTTCAGAATTTTATTGTTTTTCTTGTAGAGAGCTTTACTTTTTTGTTTAGATTGAGTCCTAAGTATTTTATATTTTTGTAGCTATTGTAAATGGAATTACTTTCTTGATTTCTGGGGTATATAAGTGCTTCTCATTTTTATATGTTGATTTTTTATTCTGCTACTTTAATGAATTTATTTATCAGTTCTAATCGGATTTTTTTTTGGTGGAGTCTTTAGGACTTTCTAAGTATAAGATCATGTCAACTGCTAACAAGGCTAATGTGACTTCTTCCTCTCAATTTAAATACCCTTTATTTTTCTCTTTTGTCTAATTGCTTTGGCCAGGATTTCCAGTACTACATAGAATAAAAGTGGTGAAAGTTGGCATCCTTGTCTTGTTGTAGATCTCCCTTCCCTCCTTTTTCCTTTCCCTTTCCTTTCCTTTTCTTTCCGCTAGGTTGCTGCCTCTTTTCTGGCATCAGTCATGTGTCTTAAACCCAGTTTGCCTCAGTTCTAGTAAATAACCAGAGTACTGCCAGTCCTGAATTGGTATATCAAAGGGGATATCCCAGCAGTGTGGAAAGGCTGATTAGGGGTTTGTGCCCAGGACACCTGTTGAACAGATCTCCTACAGCCTGGTGCTGCTAAACAGCCACTCAGATTTAGCATCTCCTTTGGCTGAGTTACAGAGCCAAGTTTCTCGGACTGGAGATGGTATTCTTGCCTCCTTGTCTCTGGCTGTCTTCAGGGATATTTACCACTTCAGACTTTCCTGATTCTTCCTGTGTGTTGAGGCAGGGCAGGTGTTCTGCCAGGGAACCCAAGATGGTGTAGAAACTGGTTGTCAATCTTGAACTGACTTTTTCCAGTGTAGAAACCATGAATCATGGGAAATTTTTCATGCATTTGGTGCTTGGCAGATGGGAGGAAGATTGTCATGGATATGGAAGTCTCATTTTCCTACCATTTCATTTGCTCAGAGATTTTTCATTTCTCTGTGGCGCTGGGAACTGTCACATCCTCATGTTTGACTTCTGAGATATCGCTGGTAAAAATCTTGGTGCTATATATTTGTGTTTTGTTTTCTTGGGGGTGAAGAAGGGAAGGAATGAAGCCAGCTTGTTTTTTTTTGAGAGGGAATTTCACTCTGTCACCCAGGCTGGAGTGCAATGGCACGATCCTGGCTCATTGCAACCTCTGTCTCCCAGGTTCATGCAATTCTCCTGCCTCAGCCTCCTGAGTAGCTAGGATTACAGATGCCCACTACCGTGCCCAGATAATTTTTTGTATGTTTAATAGAGACAAGTTTTCACCATGTTGGCCAGGCTAATCTTGAATTCTTTACCTCAGGTGATCTGCCCACCTCGGCCTCCCACAGTGCTAGGATTACAGACATGAACCAACGAGCCTGGCCACCAGCTTGCTTCTTAATCACCATTTTTGAACTGCAAGTGTTTCTGTCCATCTTTTGTTATTTCCTGGGCCCTCCATTATTTGTTATTGTTCTTCCCTATTTGTAGGAATTTATCTTATGGGTAGGTCAGTGTACAATCCAGGAAATCACTTTTTCACTTGATATTTTTAATGCAATCTGTTTTGTTTTTGTTGTTTTGGGGTGGTGCCAACTCCATTTTTTATCATGTTGATAGGGCTATTGGCTCAGTATGTCATTGAACAGCCATTTACTGAGCATCACTCTTTCTCAGTCCATGTACTAGGTGTGAAGGATACAGAATGAATAACAGCCTCTGCTGGAAAGGACACTTAGCTATGAGTGTGTATGTAAGGGCAATTACAAGATAGTATGCTAGGGCTGTGACCAAGGTAAATAAGATTTCTCTGGGACTTCAGAGGAACTATCCTAGTATAAATCAAATAAAGAATGGGTCAGGGAAGGCTTCCATGAAGAGATGTCATGTGGGATGAACTCTGAAGACAAGCAGTATATAGCAAGGAACACAAAGTACAGGGTGAAGTGAAGGATGCTCCGAACGGTGAATATCGTATGTACAAATGCAACAAAATGAGGACAAAAACATTATGTTTTCAGGGATGTCATGCAGTTGGCTCACTGTGGTTTTGATTTATATTTCCCTTATGACTAATGATGTTGAATGTATTTTTGTACAATTATTGGCTATATGTATGTCTTTGGAGAAAGTCTTTGGAGAAAAGAATAATTTGTCCATTTTTAAACTTTGTTGTTTACCTTTTTATTGTTGAGTTGTAAGAGTTCTTTATGTAATCTTTTTTAATTTTCAATTTCTGTGGATACATAATAGGTGTATGTATTTATGGAGTACCTGACATGTTTCGATACAGACATGCAATGCACAATAATCACATCATGCAAAATGGGATTCCATTTACCAAGCATTTATCCTTTGTGTTTCAGTCTAATTATAACCTTTTAGTTATTTTTATATGTAGAATTAAATTATTATTGTCTATAGTTACCCTGTTGTGCTATCAAATATTATGTATAATTCTTTCCTTCTATTTTTTTATACCTATTAACCATCCTCATCTCCCCTCTCCCTCCCATTACCCTTTCCAGCCCCTGGTAACCATCTTTCTACTCTCTATGTCCATGAATTCAACTGTTTTGGTTTTTAGATCCCACGAATAAGTGAGAACTTGTGACATTTGCTTTCTGGGCCTGGCTTATTTTGCTTAGGACAATCACCTCCAGTTCCATCCATGTTGTTGCAAATGACAGAATCTCATTCTTTTTTATGGCTGAATAGTACTTAATTGTATATAAGTACCACATTTCCTTTATTCATTCGTCTGTTGATGGACACTTGGGTTGCTTTCAAATGTTAGCTATTGTGAACAGTGCTGCAACAAACAAGGGAGTAGGGATATTTTTTTGGTATAGTGATGCCTTTTTTTGAGCATATAACCAGCAGTGGGATTGCTGGATTGTTCTATTTTTAGTATTTTCAGGAACCTCAAAACTGCTCTCCATAAAGGTTGTACTAATTTATATTCCCACCAGCAGTGTACAGGATTCCCTTTTCTCCACATCCTTACCAGGATTTGCTATTGCCTATCATTTTTTTTAGCAATGGAAAAAATAAATATTCAGAACAAAACTGTTAAGAATCAATTTTACATTCTAAGACACAGGAAATAGTAAAACATATACCAAAGAAAAGACAAAAACTAAAAGAAAAGCTGTGCACTCTCTTTTCTACTTGGTAACACTTAGTTGACCCATACCTCTCGCTTGGCCTGTCTCTCAAGTACATTTTGGAGTCAACAACTTACTCATAATTTTGGGTTAAAACCCACTTTTTTCCTGAGAGTCAGGAGTTGCAGGTGAGCTCCAGCAAGCTGCTTCTCTAGGGTTACTAGCTATTGAGGCTAAGGTGCAAATGTAAAGCTTTGGTAGCTTTCTTTACAAAGGGGAACCTTCATTTCTTACTGATTACTGCCTGTCTTTTGAATTCAAGCCTTTTAAGCTAGGGTGAGATGATATCTCATTGTAGTTTTGATTTGCATTTCTCTGATGATCAGTGTTGTTAAGCACTTTTTAATATGCCTGTTTGCCGTTTGTATGTCTTCTCCTGGCAAATGTGTATTCAGATCTTTTGCTCATTTTTAAATCAAATTATTAGATATATATATTTTTTTCTGTTGGGTTGTCTGACCTCCTTATGTATTCTGGTTATTGATCCCCTGTCAGATGGATAGTTTACAAAAATTTTCTCCCATTCATTGGGTTGTCTCTTCACTTTTTTGATTGTTTCTTTTGCTGTGCAGAAGCATTTTAAGTTGATGTGATACCATTTGTCCATTTTGGCTTTGGTTGCCTGTGCTTGTGGGATATTATGCAAAGAAATTTTTGCCCAGACTAATGTCCTAGAGAGTTTCCTTGATGTTTTCTTGTAATAGTTTCATAGTTTGAGGTCTTAGATTGAAGTCTTTAATCAATTTTGATTTTATTTGTGTATATGGTGAGAGAGAGAAGGGTCTAGTTTCATTCTTCTGCATATGGATATCCAGTTTTTGCAGCACCATTTATTGAAGAGACTGTCTTTTTCCCAGTGTATGCTCTTGACACCTTTTTTGAAAATGAGTTTACTGTAGGTGTGTAGATTTGTTTCTGGGTTCTTTATTCTGTTCCATTCATCTATGTGTCTGTTTCTATGCCAATACCATGCTGTATTAGTTACTATAACTCTGTAATATAATTTGAAATTAGGTACTGTCATTCCGTCAGTTTTGTTCTTTGATTTTTTCTAATTCTGTGAGGAATGTCATTGGTATTTTGATAGGGACTGGATTGAATCTGTAGATTGCTTTGAGTAGTAAGGACATTTTAATAGTATTGATTCTTCTAATCCATGAACATGGAATACCTTTCCAGTTTTTAGTGGCCACTTCCATTTCTCTCATCAGTGTTTTAAAAGTTTTATTATAAAGATCTTTTACTTCTTTGATTAATTCCCAGGTATTTAATTTTATATGTACCTATCATAAATGGGATTATTTTACATTTTTTTTCAGATTGTTTACTCTTGGCATATAGAAAAGCTACTGATTTTTGCATGTTGATTTTTTTGATCTTGAAACTTTACGGAATTTATCAGTTCTCATAGTTTTTTGGTGGAGTCTTTAGGTTTTCCCAAATATAAGATCATATTGTCTGCAAACAAAAGTAACTTGACTTTTTCATTTCTAATTTAGATGCCCTGTATAAATTTATCCCTTGTCTGACTGCTGTAGCTAGGGCTTCCAGTACTGTGTTGGACAACACTAGTCAAAGTGTCCATCCTTGTTATGTTCCATATCTTAGAGGAAAGACTTTTAGCTTTTCTCCATTCAGTATGATACTAGCTGTGAGTCTTATATGGCCTTTATTATGTTGAGGTATGTCCCTTCTATATCCAATTTTGAGAGTTTTTGTCATAAACGGATGTTGAATTTTATTAAATGATTTTCAGCATCAAGTGAAATGATTATTTATATATTTCCCTTTATTCTGTTGATATTATGTATCAAACTGACTGATTTGCCTATGTTGAACCATCCTTGAATCCCAGGGATAAATCCCATTTGGTCATCACAAATGAATTCAGTTTGCAAATATTTTGTTGAGAATTTTTGCATCAATATTCATCTGATATATTGGCCTGTAGTTTTCTTTTATTGATATATTTTTATCTGGTTTTGGTATCAGGGTAATACCAGCCTCATAGAATAAGTTTGGAAGTATTCCCTTCTTGTTTGTTTTTCAGAATAGTTTGAGTAAGATTGGTGTGATGTCTTCCTTAAATATTTGGCAGAATCCAGCAGTGAAGCCATTGGATCCCATGAATTTCCTTCCTGAGAGACTTTCTATTATTGCTTTAATCTTGTTACTTGTTATTGATCTTTTCAGGTTTTGGATTTCTTCCCTGTTCAATCTTGGTAAGTTGTATGTGTCTAGGAATTTATTCGTTTCTTCCAGATGTTCTAGTTATTAGTATATAGTTACTTATAGTAGCCACTAATGATCTTTTGAATTTCTGCAGTATGAGTTGTAATGTCTCCCTTTTCATCTCTCATTTTATTTATTTGGGTCTTTTTTTTTATTATTAGTTTGTCTTTATATATTCTTTATATAAGACTTTTGTCTCACATATAATTTGCAAATATTTTTTCTTTGTTTCTCCTTCCATAAATTGTCTTTCATTTTATTAATGATGTCTTTTGAAACACAAAAGTTTTAATTTTGATAAAATCCAATTTGTCTATTTTTTCTTTTATTGTATTTTAATTAATATCTAAAATAAACAATGCCTAATACAAAATCACAAATATTTACTGCTATGTTTTCTTATAATAGTTTTATAGTTTTATTGCTTATATTTAAGTCAATGATCCCTTTTGAATTAATATGTATACATGGTGTGAGGTAGAGCAATAGCTTCATACTTTTGCATGTAAATATCCAGTTATCATACACCATTTATTAAAAGGACCATTCTTTCCTCATTAAATTGACCTGTAAATATTGTAAGAAATCTATTAATCAGTGAAAGGGTTTATTTCTATACTCTCAATTCTATTGTATTCATTAATATATCTTTCTTTGTGCCAGTACCACATTGTCTTGATTTCTGTAGCTTTGCAGTAAGATTTAAAATCGTTCAGGAAGTGTGAGCACTCTAACTTTGTTTGTGTTTTTCAAGGCTGTTCTGGCTATTGAAATAATTGGGTGGGTTTTTTCCTTTATTCTATTAAGGAAGCGTATTATTTTTTAATTGTAGTATGTGTTAACAACCTTGCATTCCTGGGATGAATCTCACTTGGGGTTAGCGTATAATCTCACTTATATGTTGCTGGATTAAATTTGCTGGTATTTTGTTGAGGATTTTTGCATCTATATTCATAGGAAATATTGTGTAATTTTCTCTATTGTGATATCTTTGTCTGATTTTGATATAAAAATACTGGCCTCATAGAATAAACTGGGAATCATAACCTCTTCTTTTATTTTTTGAAGAGTTTGTGAAGGACTAGTGCTTCTTTAAACATTTGGTAGAATTCACCCATGAAGCTATCTGGTCCCTAACTTTGTGACAAGATTTTTTTGTGGGAAGTGTTGATTACTAATTCAATCTCTTTATTCATTCCATGTCTACTCAAATATTCTGTTTCTTCTTGAGTCAGTTTTGGTAGTTGTGTTTTTCCAAGAATCTGTCCATTTCATCTGTTTTGTTTAATTTGTTGGCATACAATTGTTTATTGTATTCATAATTCTTTTTATTTCTGTAAGGTTGGCAGTAATGTCTCATTCCTGATATTAGTAATTTGAGTCTTTCTTTTTTCCTGGTCAGTGTAGCTAATGATTTGTCAACTTTATTTATCTTTTTATAGAGTCAAACTTGTTTTTATTATTTTTCTCTATTGCTTTTCTGTTTTCTAATTTACTTATGTATGCTCTAATATTTATTATTTCCTTCATTCTGCTTGCTCTGCTCTTTCATTCTTTGGGATCTTCAGGTTAAAGGTTAACATTGATTTTAAGATATTTCTTTTTTTCTTTTTATTAAATAAGTGTTTACCTACATTTCTCTCTAAGCAATGCTTTGGCTACATTTTAGAAGTTTTGGTTTGTTGTGTATACATTTTTATTCACCTCAAAATATTATCTAGTTTCCTTTGAGATTACTTTTTTGACCGTTGATTACTTAGGAGTATATTGTTTAATTTTCACATATTAGTGAATTTTCCAACTTCTTTCTGTTATTAATTTCTAATTTCATGTGGATGGAGAACATACTTTTTATGGCCTAAATCCTTTCAAATTTGTTGAGACTTATTTTATAGGTTAACATATGATCTAGTCTGGAGAGGGTTCTACGTGCACTTGAGAAGCACATATATATTCTGTTGTTGGGTGAAGTGTTTCATAGAAATATATTGGGTCTGATTGATCTATGGGGTGAAATATTCCAGTTTTCAATTTTCTCATGGATCTTTGGCCTAGCTCTTCTATTAATTACTAAAAGTGGGATGTGAAAGTCTCCAACTGTTACTGTTTAATTAACTATTTCTTCTTGCAATTCTGCCAATTTTTGCTACATGTATTTTGGAGCCCTGTTGTTAAGTTCATATGTGATTATAGGTATTTTTTCTTGAGGGATTAACCTTTTACTCATAATAAACTGCTTCACTTTGGCTCTAGTAATAATTTTTGTTTTAACTTCTATTTTGTGTGATATTAATATAGTCACTCCATATCTCTCGGTAATGTTTTCATGCTATATCTTTTCCAGTTTTTACTTTCAATCTGTTTGTGTCTTTATTTTGTTTATTATTATTATTTTTTTAATTGCATTTTAGGTTTTGGGGTACATGTGAAGAACATGCAAGACTGTTGCACAGGTACACGCATGGCAGTGTGATTTGCTGCCTTCCTCCCCTTCACCTATATCTGGCATTTCTCCCCATGCTATCTCTCCCCTCCTCCCCACCCCCC
>NW_016107357.1:4097240-4098427 GCF_001604975.1 Cebus imitator
TGGCAGTTCATTCTTGATTTGGCTCTCTTTAAGTCTGTTATTGGTGTATAGGGATGCACGTGATTTTTGCACATTGATTTTGTATACTGAGACTTTGCTGAAGTTGCTTATCAGTTTCAGGAGATTTTGGGCTGAGACGATGGAGTCTCCTAGATATACAATCATGTCTCTGCAAATAGAGACAATTTGACTTCCTCCTTTCCTATTTGAATACCCTTTATTTCTTTTTCTTGCCTGATTGCTCTGGCTAGAACTTCCAGTACGATATTGAATAGGAGTGGTGAGAGAGGGCATCCTTGTCTATTGCCCAATTTCAAAGGGAATGCTTCCAGTTTTTGCCCATTCAGTATGATATTCGCTGTTGGTTTGTCATAAATAGCTTTTATTATTTTGAGATACGTTCTGTCAATACCTAGTTTATTGAGGGTTTTTAGCGTAAAGCACTGTTGAATTTTGTCAAAGGCCTTCTCTGCATCAGTTGAGATAATTATGTGGTTTTTGTCTTTGGTTCTGTTTATGTGGTGAATTACGTTTATAGACTTGCGCATGTTGAACCAGCCTTGCATCCCTGGGATGAAACCTACTTGAACATGGTGGATAAGCTTCTGATGTGCTGTTGCAATCGGCTTGACAGTATTTTATTGAAGATTTTTGCATCTATGTTCATCATGGATATTGGCCTGAAGTTTTCTTTTCTTGTTGAGTCTCTGCCGGGTTTTGGTATCAGGATGATGTTTGTCTCATAAAATGATTTGGGAAGGATTCCCTTTTTTTGGATTATTTGGAATAGTTTCCGAAGGAATGGTACCAGCTCCTCTTTGTATGTCTGGTAGAATTCGGCTGTGAACCTATCTGGACTGGGCTTTTTTTGGGTGGTAGGCTCTTAATTGCTGCCTCAACTTCAGATCTTGTTATTGGTCTATTCAGGGTTTCAACTTCTTCCTGGTTTAGGCTTGGGAAGAGGCAAGTGTCCAGGAATTTATCTATTTCTTCCAGGTTTACTAGTTTATGTGCATAGAGTTGTTTGTGATAATGTCTGATGATGGTTTGAATTTCTGTGGAATTGGTGGTGATATCCCCTTTATCGTTTTTTATTGCATCAATTTGGTTATTCTCTCTTTTCTTTTTTATTAATCTGGCTAGTGGTCTGTCTATTTTGTTGATCTTTTCAAAAAACAGCTCCTGGA
>NW_016107357.1:4098586-4106429 GCF_001604975.1 Cebus imitator
TTTATCTGTCTAATATTGACAATGGGGTGTTAAAGTCTCCCACTATTATTGTGTGGGAGTCTAAGTCTCTTTGTAAGTCATTAAGAACTTGCCTTATGTATCTGGGTGCTCCTGTATTGGGTGGGTATATATTTAGGATCGTTAGCTCTTCTTGTTGCACTGATCCTTTTACCATATGTAATGTCCTTCTTTGTCTCTTTTGATCTTTGTTACTTTAAAGTCTATTTTATCAGAGATAAGAATTGCAACTCCTGCTTTTTTTTGCTATCCATTTGCTTGGTAAATCTTCCTCCATCCCTTTATTTTGAGCCTTTGTGTATCCTTGCATGTGAGATGGGTTTCCTGGATACAGCACACTGATGGGTTTTAGTTTTTTATCCACTTTACCAGTCTGTGTCTTTTGATTGGGGCATTTAGTCCATTTACATTTAGGGATAATATTGTTATGTGTGAATTTGATACTGCCATTTTGATGCTAGCTGACTGTTTTGTTCATTAGTTGATGCAGATTCTTGATTGTGTTGATGCTCTTTACCATTTGGTATGCTTTTGGAGTGGCTGGTACTGGTTGTTCCTTTCTAGGTGTAGAGCCTCTTTCAGGAGCTCTTGTAAAGCAGGTCTGGTCGTGATGAAATCTCTGAGTACTCGCTTGTTCGCAAAGGATTTTATTTTTCCTTCACTTATGAAGCTTAGTTTGGCTGGATAGGAGATTCTGGGTTGAAAGTTCTTTTCTTTAAGGATGTTGAATATTGGCCGCCACTCTCTTCTGGCTTGTAGGGTTTCTGCTGAGAGATCTGCTGTGAGTCTGATAGGCTTCCCTTTGTGGGTAACCCGACCTTTCTCTCTGGCTGCCCTTAGCATTTTCTCCTTCATTTCAACCCTGGTGAATCTGATGATTATGTATCTTGGGGTTGCTCTTCTTGAGGAATATCTTTGTGGTGTTCTCTGTATTTCCTGGACTTGAATATTGGCCTGCCTTGCTAGGTTGGGGACGTTTTCCTAGATAATATCCTGAAGAGTATTTTCCAGCTTGGATTCATTCCCTTCGTCACGTTCAGGTACACCTATCAAATGTAGATTAGGTCTTTTCACAGAGTCCCACATTTCTTGGAGACTTTGTTCATTCCTTTTTACCCTTTTTTCTCTATTCCTGCCTTCTCATTTCATTGAGTTGATCTTCAACCTCTGATATCCTTTCTTCTGCTTGGTCAATTTGGCTGTTGAAACTTGTGCATGCTTCATGAAGTTCTCGTGTTGTGTTTTCAGCTCCATCAATTCACTTATATTCCTCTCTATGTTGTCCATTCTCGTTAGCATTTCGTCAAATCTTTTTTCAAGGTTCTTAGTTTCTTTGCATTGGATTAGAACATGTTCTTTTACCTCACTGTAGTTTATTATTACCCACTTTCTGAAGTCTGATTCTGTCATTTCATCACACTCCTTCTCCATCCAGCCTTCATCCCTTGCTGGTGGGGAGTTGTGATCACTTTTAGGAGGAGAGTTGTTCTGGTTTTGGGTGTTTTCATTCTTTTTGTGCTGGTTTCTTCCCATCTTCGTGGGTTTATCCACCTGTTGTCTTTGTAGTTACTGACTTTCAGATTGGGTCTCTGAGAGAACTTCCAGTTTGTGGATGCTGAAGTTAATTCTTTTCTTAGCTTTCCTTCTAACAGTCTGGCCCGTCTGCTGTAGGACTGCTGAGGTCCACCCCAGGCCCTGCTTGCCTGGGGATCAACTGCAGCAGCTGCAGAACAGTAAGGGTTGCTGCCAGTTTCTTCTTCTGCTATCTTTGTCCCAGAAGGATACACGCCAAATGTCAGTCTGTTCTCTCCTTTATCAGGTGACTCTTTGGATATACAGGGGTCAGGGAGCTGCTTGAGGAGACAGTCTGTCCTTTATTGGAGCTCAAGTCCTGAGCTGTGAGCTCCGTTGTTCATTCACAGTTGCTGGGCAGGTGCATTTAGGTCTGCTGCAGCAGAACTCATAAACTCCCCCCCTTTTTTTTTTTTCCAGGTGTTCTGTCCCAGGGACTTAGGGCTTTATTTATGAGTCTCCATTCTGCTGCTGCCTTTTTTTTTTCTTTCAGGGCTGCCCTGCCCAGCAAGGAGGCAGCCTAGTCACTGTCTGCCTGCAGAGGCTTTGCTGAGCTGCTGTCGGCTCCGCCCAGCTGCCGGGTGATCTTCCCTGCAGTCCTGTTTATATGGGTGTAGTTAGAACTGCCTCAGCAATCATGGCCCGCCTCTGTTATGGCAGACTTCCTCTGTAGTGGCAGGTTGCCTGGGCAATGGCGGGTTGCCTCAGCGATGGCAGACTGCCTCCATAGTGGTGGAGTGTCTCAGTAATGGCGGACGCCCCTCCCCCACAGGGGCGGACCGTCCCAGGTTCAGCTGTCCTTGCTATGAAACTCTCAACCCAGAGCGTTTTCAATTACTATTTTTTTGTGTGTGTGTGTGGTGGGGGTTGGGTGTGGAACCAGCCAAGCCTGATCACCTGGCTACCTGACTCAGAGTCTTTTTTTTTTTTCAGTTGAACGGTCGACTCCCTCCCAGGTGTTCCAGTCGCCTGTTGAAAAGGCGCCGGGATCTCTCGTGCTGTGACTCACTGAGCCAGCTGAAACAGCGGCGCTGAGATTCCTGGTATTTTTTTTTGCCTAGGAATCTCCTGGCCTGGCTCGCTATTTCAGATGAATGGGTGACTCTGCCGTCTCAGGGCTCCAATCGCCAGCTAAGTGGGCACCTGCACCAGTGTCTTTCGTACAGAGAACCGCTGTGCCAGGGCGTGGGCAAAGCAGCCAGCGGGCCAAACCAGCCGTGCCGGCCAAAGCAGCCGCAGCTGCACTGGCGACCCGTGGGGCTCCTCCACCTGGGAATCTCCTGGTCTGTGGGCAATAAAAATCTGTCTGGAAATGTGGCATCCACTCATCCTCTGCACTTTCACTGGGAGCTGCAATCCTGAGCTGTTCCTAGTCGGCCATCTTCCCCGAATCTGTTTGTGTCTTTAAAACTCAAGTGTGGCTTTCATAGATAGCATAGTTGGATCAATTTTGAAAAATCCATTGTGCCAATTTTTACTTCTTTATTGGAATAATCTATTTACATTTAATATAATTAAGATAATGTAAGATTTAGACCTGCCATTTTGTTTTCTATGTGTCTCATGTTGTTTTTCTTCCTGTGTTCTTCCATTAGTGCCTTATTTTTTTTTTTAGATATTTTCTAATGTTCTATCTTGGTTATATTATAATTTCTTTCATATGTATATTTGATTACAATTAGCATCTTACTTTATAACAATCTGATTTGAAGTAATATTAACTTAATTTTTAATAGTGTACCAAAACTTTGCTCCTATATAGCTTTCCTTTGTGGCATTATCATCATACATATTACATCTTTGTACATCCATCATAAGCCCCTCAACACACTTTTATAATTATTGCTTTAGGCAGTTATCTTTTAAGTAATATAGAAGAATTACAAACCAAAACTACGTTTATATTGTCTTTTATTTTTACTTACATGGTTGCCTTTACCAGTGCTTTTTATTTTTTCACATGAATTCAAGTTAATGGCTAGTGTCCTTTTATTTCAGCTTGAAGAACTCCCTTTAGTACTTTTTTTTAAAGGAAATGTCTGCTAGTGATGATTCTCTCAGTTTTTATTGATCTAGGGATGTTTTAATTTCTATTTTGTTTTTGAAGAGTATTTTTGCTGTCTATAGTATAATTTTTTGACAACTTTTTTCTTTGTACACATTAAATATGCCATCCCACTGTCTTCTGGTCTCCATGGTTTTTATGAGGAATGAGAAATTTGCTGTTTATCTGATTGAGAATCCTTCATATGTGATAAGTTGCTTCTTTTTTGCTGTCTTCAGGAATGTCTTTGTCTCTCAACTATATGTGTAGGTACAGGTCTCTTTAATTGTATCCTACTTGTACTTCATTGATCTTCAGCTACATAGGCTGTATAGATAAATATTTTTTCCTAAAATCAAATTTGAGAAGTTTTCAGTCATTTTTCTTCAAATATTCTTTCTGCTATTTCTTTCCTTTCCTCCTCGGACCCCTATTATGCACATGTTGCTGCAATTGGTGATGTCCTGTAAATCTTTGAGCTTCTGCTCATTTCTGTTCATTCATTTTTACTTCTGTTCTGGAGACTGGATAACATCTACTGACCATCTATAAATCCACTGTTTTTTTTTTTTTTTTAATTTTGCCAGCTCAAATCTGCTGTTGAGCTCCTTTAGTGAATATTTTATTTTGGTCATTGTACTTTTTAACTCCAGAATTTCTATCTGTTCTTTTAAATAATTTCAGTTTCTTTATTGGCATTATTTGGTGATACATCATTCTCACATTTTCCTTTAGTTCTTTGAACATATTTATAATAGCTGATTTTAAGACTTTTTGTGTTAAGTCCGATGTGTGAACTTTCTCTGGGACAGTTTCTATTGACTACTTTATTTGCTTGAGTATGGGGAATACTTTTCTGTTTCTTTGTATATCTTACAGTATTTGTTTGTTTTAGAGATGGTGTCTTGTGTTGCCCAGACTAGTCTCAAACCCTTGGGCTCAAGGGATCCTACTTCTCGCCTCAGTCTCCCAAGTAGCTGGGACTGCAGGCATACTTCATCCTGCCTTGTATGTGTGTGTGTGTGTGTGTGTGTGTGCGTGTGTGTATTTAACTCAACATTTTAAAGAATGTAATATGACAACTCTGGAAACCAGATCCTGCCCCTCAACAGGGTTTGTTATTTTTATTGTTTGTTATTGTAGTTGTTTAGTGACTTTCCTTAACTAATTGTGTAAAGTCACTATTATTTTTCACATGTAGGCAATGAAGTCCCTGTTTGGTTAGCTTACTGTTCAACTAATTATTGGACAGAGATTTCCTTATGGGCTTTGCATCAATAACTCTCCCCACCTTTGTCAATAGACTCTGTGTATGTGTTAGGAGTGCATCTTAAAGGGCCTTGAAGGCAGGTTAGAACTAAATGTTAGCCTTTGTTGTGTGCCTTTGCATAGCCTCAATTTCAGTCAGAGGTGAGTGATTAGGGCCTCCTTAGGTTTTAGGGGGCACCTGCACAGCTCTGCATATGCACATGGTCTTCTAAATTCCCAGGAATATGACAGAGTTTTACAAAGCCTCCTAGGGACAGCTTATTCTGCAGCCTATGTTTTTAACTTTTTGTCAACCTCTTGTTTGCCCCCACCTGTTATTGCAGCCACAGGCAGCTGCAAAGTGAAACAGTTGTTGCTCATTATTTTGACCAATGCCCCTAGGCTCTGAGTTAGGTGGAATAAAGGTCAGTCCTGCAAGTGGGAGTCTTCAGAGAACTGCCAGAGAGATCTAAGAGGGACAATTCTCTGGGGATGAGATTTTTGGGTACCTCCAGGACTTCCACACCCTCGCCCCCACCTCCTGGCTTCAGTTACTGCGAGGCTGGTGGTTTTCGTAATACCATGATGGTGAAGTTTTTGGCTTTCAGATTTTCATGATATCATGTGGTGAAGCTGTTGGCTTTCAGACCTATGGCAAAACTGGAGAGACAGGAATCAGAATACAGCAAGTGAAAATGCTAAAAATCTTGTCACTCTTACCAAGATTCTGCCATTTTTCTTGAACAAACACTTCTCAAATTGTTAAGAGGTTTTGGTTAATTTTCAGAGTTCTGAAAAAGTTGATTTCTGACCCTATTTTCCTGTGTTCTTGTTCCTTTTATAGAGGACTGGATTTGTTTTGTCCATTGGCTTTGTCCCATTATTCTTCCTAGCTTTGTTGCATTGCATACTTGGTATGATATGAATACCTTCTACATCTCCATCTGAATCATAGATGCCAGTGTTGCCCGAGACTGGACCAGCAACAGTGAGGCACATTCCTCAGACTAAACTCACCCCTCTCGGTCCATGTCAGTTACTGGTGTCAAGGTTGAAAAATTCAATCAACGAGCATCACATCATTAATCCATATTTCATCATCTCGTCCCAAAGTCTAATATGCAGCCACTGTTAAGGGTTTTGCTTATGTCAAAATGCAGTTTTCCAGTGTTATTACTCTTACGTCTTAATTCCCTTATTGTGCTTTATTTTTCTCCCAGCATTTTTCCCTATTAACATATATCTAGTCACTTTCTGCCTGCTTCACAACTAGAATGCATGCTTCTTGAAAGCCAGAAGTTTTGTTTTGTTTTACTCAGTTGCCAGTATTTAGATGAACTCCTGGCATATAGTACCTGGCTCAATAAATTATTTGTGAATGTAAAATAAATTATTCAACTTAATCACCTATTTAGAAAAAAAAGTTATTAGTTTGACCTAACTTGTTATTTAAAAACAATCCATATTGCTGCACTGGAATCCTGTAAGCCTTTCAAAAAGCAGACAATTAATGTACTTGATACACCAGTCCAAAATTTCCAGGGAACAATATATTTACTAATCTGAAGTTTAAAACCCCTTTAAAATTTGGCCTATTTTTTGCCTCTAGGTTTTGGCATCTCTCCTATTCCTCACAAATTCCCAAAGATATAGTTAACAGTGAATCTAAGATCACATCAGAAAGTTTTTTTAGTATTTTTGGATAAAAAGTAGTAAATCAGAGCTCTCAAGGACCAAGCTAATTTAAAGCAACAACTTTTTCAAAAAAGTACCTTCAAAGAAGAGGGAATAGTAAAAGCATGTGCTACAGTGAAACTTCAAATTACATTCATTGTTGAAAAATTATAATTTCAAAAACATTCTCCCTGAATAAGAAGATCTAAGTAAAATAAGAGTTGGATAATTCTTACTTCTGTCTGTTATCAGAGTTATCTCATCATTTTCATTGAAGGCTGGTACTTTTTCATCCTTCTGTGTAGGCGTAGATTTAAAAGTCCCATTTACCAATCACATACTTTGCAAGTCTAACTTCACCATGGGCTCTAGGCATTCTGCAAGTACACTTAGAGGTTCCTGCCACTCTCTTGGACTGTATAAACTTCAGTTTTGCTGGATGCTTTTGTAAAGATCGAAGCCTATTGAAGAGCCCCCCATGCAGCCATGTGGATTCTTTAGATACCTCACGTCTCCACTGGGATTATATACAGTAGTTGTTAAGTCCGGATTTGGGTTTGTGAATCTCCCAGTTTCTCCAACACCTATTCCCCATACTGTCTCCAGCCATAGGATTAAAATTACATTGTTCACAGGATGGAGCTGTAAACACCCAGATTTTTCTCTATTTCTTAAGTAACCTCCAACTAAACAAATCTACTGAGGTATTCCTGCTTTAAAAAACCTAACTGCTGGCTGGGTACAGTGGCTCATGCCTGTAATCCCAGCACTTTGGAAGGCCAAGGTTGGTGGATTATTTGAGGTCAGGAGTTCGAGATCAGCCTGGCCAATGTAGTGAAACCCCGTCTGTACTAAAAATACAAAAATTAGCTGGGTGTCGTGGTAGGTGCCTGTAACCCCAGCTACTCAGGAGGCTGAGGCAGGAGAATAGGTTGAACCCCGGACGCAGAGATTGTAGTGAGCTGAGATCATGGCATTGCACTCTAGCCTGGGTGACGGAGACTCTATCTCAAAAAAACAAACAAAAACCAGACTGCTTTCATAGTGATAATGGAGCTTATGTTGAGAGCATTAAGAAGAGGAATTTATTGACAATAACATAGTGAACACAGTAAAAAATAACATTACAGCGAAGTTTATCAGATAATTACATTAAACATGTTTCAGGTTGGGAACAGTGGCTCACACCTGTATTCCCAGCACATTGCAGGGCTGAAGCCTGCAGATCACTTGAGATCAGAAGATCGAGACCAGCCTGGGCATGAGGTGAAACCCCTTCTCTACAAA